>NW_016690310.1:1187356-1296570 GCF_001604755.1 Lepidothrix coronata | reverse complement strand
GCACATTAATGTCCCCAACAGCACAGGAATCTCATTGTGGTTTTGCTGGGAAATAAGCCAGCAGGGACATAAGCCAGGCATTGGAATGGGCTGCCCAGAGAGGTGGTTGATTCACCATCCCTGGAGATTTTTAAACGCAGATTGGACGTGGCACTGAGTGCCATGATCTAGTAAATGGACTGGATTTGGACCAAGGGTTGGACTCGATGATCTCGGAGGTCTTTTCCAACCCAATCGATTCTATGATTCTATGATCTTTCCTCAGTGTCCTATGAGGGAAGGAAGTAAATAAACTAAAATCAAGTTGCACTCCTAAAACACATACTGTACCAGAACAGGAATGCTTTTTGAAGGATCACCTACCTCAAATCCCTTTCCATTCTGTTTATTGCCATAATCACAGAACAGAATTAAATGAAGCTCAAATCTCTACACCTGAATTCTAAATTAAGGCACACAGATAAATCTGGAATATTTCAGAAACTCTAAGCCAAGCAACATATAGTGTCTACATACATTTTTAGATTTGTATTTCTGAAGCTCCTTATATAAGGATTTTTTAATTATCTCTGCACTGGAACGTGACACATACAGTTTGTAACAAAACAGTTATAACATGTTCATTTACCTTGAGATATAAATATCTGAATATGCACTGTAAATCATTTTAATGTGATTAAAATTTTCTAGTTCATTTGATTTCTGTAATGACATCAACTCCTTACTTAAATATTATAAAACTATTGAATATCTAAAATTGTGTTAGAGTTCTTTGTTTTAAGTATCTATATATTGTACAGCAGAAATGCACACTGTGGTGGGTTGTCCCTGGCATGTGCATGCATACACAGTACCCGTATCTAGCAATTTAACTAAGTATATGATACAAGTATTGTCATAAATGAACTAAGTATCTCTTAAAAAGTATGTTGGTTTCCCCCTTTGAAAGAGACCTTGTTTCAGTTCCTGCCTGTGGTGACTAGAAGACTGTTGTATTTTGATGTTTTTACAGAGAATACTCATATGCCCACAATTATCCTTATTTTTCTGGTTAGGATGTCAAGGAAACAGATTTTTCTTTCTCTTGGCCAAGTCAACAGCCCTTGTTTCCTTTGCACTGATCTTTCATAAATGATTCCACTACTGTGTATAACATTCTGGATGAGGCTTCTCCTGCCTCCTGGTAGCTTCACTGCTTTCACACCTTATCTCTACTGAATATCTGTCAGGAATAAGTTTGCCTTCTGCACAGCCCTGTGAGCTGCAGTTCACAGTTGTGTTGCCTCTCTTGACTGATCCTCAGAAGAAAAGATGTGTGTGCCCTTTTAACACACTGTACAGGCTTCTGTGTCAAAAGAACATTTCCCTAACTGTGATTAAACAGAAGTGTGGGAAATGTGTGATTATATGCAATAGTATTTTTCAGACATATCCTAACCTATGAAACACAGAATTGTAGTTTGCTATTTCTTTTAATCTTTGTAGAGTGCCAGCAACTAAGCCTTCGATCTAGACATCTAACAGCTGGCTGAGGTTCCACACTTTTTTGCTTGGAAAAGCTCAGTAACAGGCTGTGATCCGGTTCCAACATCAAGGCAATATCAGCTGCAAGATAATGCTATGACAATTCAGATAAACTGCTTATAAAGTCACTAATATAGATGGCAAAAGCTTAGGGAACTGCAGGAATTCTTTCCCTTACTTAATGAAAAGTATTGCTAAGTCAGCTAGCCTATCAAATCATAACTTTTTGCAAATCTCTTATCAGCCCAGTCAATTCTTCTGTTGCAGTTTTTAAGCTAAGCTCTTGAAAATCTCTTCCAGAATGAAGTGTTTCTTCCAAATAAGTGTCTTCCCTTTGCTGTATGCTACACATCAGCCCAGAAGGCACATAGAGATAAGAGCATTAAAGGGAAATGTTTAATAGAAGGAGAAGTCATGTGTAAACCAGGATAGAAATTTTATACATAGTGATAAACCTTTTAACGCTCTCTTCATAGGGAACATTTTGAATTAACTCGCCATTTATCTTTTTTTTTTTTTTGGTCAGAATATTTTTTAAAAGTCCAGTGCTTTACTCAACTTATGGCCCATTAACTTCTGCAAAACTCAGGTTTTGGTACTGGACTAGTTGGCACCATTCACCTCCTGGCACACATTCAGGGTGGGGCTGAGCAGGAGGCATCCCTTCTTTCCCATCCAATATGGAACAGCATCTTCCACTGCCCGTGGGATGAAGACATGGCTCTGCACCTCCTGACCTTCAGCAGGAGCAATTTTCCCACCCCTTGCATCTCAGGGTCTTCGTGCAGGGCAAGGATGGGAATACCATCCTTGCTTGAAACCTCCATCTCTCTCAGCCCTCATGCTTGAGCAAATGCAAATACTCCTCACACTGCTACCTTTGCAATCAGGATGAGATTTTGGCTGGATGTAGACGAAGGTACATCTACATCTACAACAAGGTACATCTACTGTCTGCTGCCATGGAAACGACAATCTGGTCCTGCTCACAAGTTACAGGTGCCTATATACAAAGTGCTCATGCAAAGATATGCACATTTCTTTTCTCTCATGTTATTCAACATGTTAAAATCAAAACAGAAAATAATTATAGGGAGAGAAAAGTCAAAACAGAATTATATCTGCTTAATAGTAAGCACCACTCAAATTTTATAAACTGAAAAGAAGAAGAATAAAGGTAACAGAGAAAGCTAAGCAGCCTTCAGTTCAGTTTTCTCCAGCTCTGTATAACCCATAAATCTAATCCCAAATGAGAAAAGATAAAAGCTACTCTCTTCCTAAAAAAAGAAAAGTTACAAATAAACTTAAAAAAGGTTTACCTTAAATAAAATCCTAACAATTTGTTTGTGCATCTGAAAACTGGCTTTCAATCACCACTGTGTATGGCACATTTCACAATAAAATGCTACAGCTCCTGCTGACACTACTGTGGCTCTTCAGTCAAGTTTCTTTTACTCCATCTAAAGAAACAAAACTTTCCATATAGCCTTATCCTGGGGTCATTTATTACTCCGTGTTGGACCCAGAATGTTTCTTCTTGAGAAGACATACATACATTTTCATTCATTTGTTGCTTGCAGGCTCAAAAAATACCAAACAAAACAACCTACACCCCAAAACACAAAAGAAAACCCACCTTGGAAAGGTTATCTACTACCAGTTACATACAGATAGGGTAGTTAACGTGTTTCTACTGATACAATAGTAGGAAAAACCTTGTAAAAGGTTGTATACACATGCTACAAGGCTGGGGGCCTAGGAAAAACCTTGTAAAAGGCTGTATACACATGCTACAATTTGAATCTGGCATAAAGAAAAAGGATCATATGCTTTTTACAACCTTCAATCATCACAAAACCAATACCTTACGCCTTGAGAATTCTCAAAGCCATAAAACACTGAGTGGGAACGATCCTTGTTTTGATTACATTAAAAAAAGGTGTTTGCATAAGGTGTGTGGATGACTCATAACAGGTAAACAAAAAAAAAGAGAGGAAGGATTTACATTCCATGTTGAAATTTTGTTTTGCTGGTCTCCAATGTAAAATAGAAAGAAAATCAGAAATAAACATTAGTTTTTAAAAGCCCAGGAATAAGGAACTCTGGGGTCAAAAGAAGTAGGTTATCAGGCATGCACAAGTCACTCAACATGAATAGGAGCAAGCTAACAATTCATTTTCTTCCAAGAGTTGGCAATACCTTAGAAGGCTTTCTTTTTTTTTTTTTTGCTGGGCCTGCTATCTTGGTTACTGTCTGAGTAAAGCAACCTTGCAGGTAATTCAAGATGACAAGCTGGCATCTGAACGGATTGTATAGTAGTATGTGATAAAAATTAGGCTACCATCCCCCAAAACTATTCAAGGGCAATATTTTGAGTTTCAGCAGAATTAGATACTGATTTCTACATTGCACTCTTACGGCAACATCACAACTTTTACAAACTTAACTAAGTCTTGCAGGATCTGATATTTGGGGGCAAAGAGATTTATCCCTGGTTGCCTGAAAAGCCCTATATTACAAATCTTAAAAAAACGCCTAAGCTTTCACACTCTGAATCTTATGCTTTCAACCACAAACTGAATCTTGCCATCACCATCCAAAACTCTCCACAGAATGTATTTGGCTATTTTTGGCATACCTGGCCATGATCAGCTCACCTTAAGCTATTGCTGGCAAGTATTTTTTTTTTCTTACTTCCACAGAAACATCCCTGGACCAAAGGAAAGAGAAGGAGAGAAAGCAGAAGGGCAACATCAGATATATTTATTGTGACACTCACTTAGCTTAAGATTCTTTTTAAATTATTATTTTTATATCTATATCTATATATTATAAAGCTGGCTTTCTTTGATGTACTTTATCACTGCAGACCAGCCAAGGCTCAAGGAAGAGCTCTGCAAAAAGCTGAGCTCATCTGAGGGTTTTAGGCAGAGCCCTGCCAGGCCCCCTGAGCCTGAGCACCCACAGCTCTCCCTGTCCCAGCACCCAGCAAACCACAGCAGGCAGGAGGCAGCCCCACAAGGGTAATCTCTCTGATTCCCTAATTGCAAGAGGCAATATATAAATATCTGCTGGTTGACAGGCAGAGGGGGGCAGGAGTAAATTATGGGGTGAAGGATTTTATCCTTCTCCCTGCCCAAGGAGTGGGTGAATCCAACAGTTTTCTTCCACTCTGAGCATTACTTGGATTTCTCATCTCACATCTCTTTTTCTCTGCTTGATTCCATAAGCTCAGTTCTTGCCAGTGTTCACTGCTTGCAAAGTCCACTGGGGGCTGAGTTTGAAAGCCAGTGTATATAGGAAGACCTTGTAATACACCTGCGTACATAAGCTCTTTTTTAAGCTCTTTCTGCTTCGTGGAGGGCTCTTTGCATATGAAAAGGGAGAAAGGACTCACTTTAACCTCCCTCCCAAAATACTTGGCTTCAGCTGAAACCAGGCTTGGGCAACCCCCACACAGAGCTGCCAACTTCCACTGCCAGCTCACAAATTCATTATTGCAGGGGCTACTCATGCGTGAAATATCCAAAACTATCTGATCCCTTGTGAAGGGCTGCCGTTGTATCCAGAACTGAATATTCCTTCACTAACATGTGTTTATCACCTCATTCCTTCCAAGGAAAGTATGTAAAAACAGAGATTGTTAAATTACTAGTCGCACTATAAATTTCATTGTTTGCAGACTCTGATAGGAAGAGGTGCTGGAAACCTTTAACTCCCACGTGGATTTCAACGGAATTTTCACACATAAAGGCTACAGCATTAGACCTGAAGCAAATCTTTAGTTTTTATTATGAATTTCTCAGGAAAATAAATCTTTCCTCTAAAAACTGCATAGAAATGTAATTTTCTTTGTTTAAATAATCTGCCAGAGAGACAGAGAAAACACATTTAAAGCTATCTCAGACAGCCACTGCCTTGAGATGCTTTACATCAAATAGCCTTTAAAAAAAAGCTGCTAATGAGAAGTCTCTCCAAGTTTTGATCATAGTTTATAGCTTGGTATGGGCAGTAATTCAAGCAGACAGGCAGATATGTGGGTTTCCTGAGCTCATTTATGCTGGAGGAATAGAGCAGCCACATACTTTATACTTACAGGGTGCAGTGGGTTTTTTTACTTTTCAGGAAAGGAAAATGGGGGTAAAAAATGGGGGAGGGGCATAATTTAGAAACAAAAGCTGTTGAGCAAACAAAACTCCAGCCGACAAAATTATTCCAGCTAAACTGAAAGAGAGAAAACTGCTTCCAAGAAGGAGAAAACGTGCAGTAGGACAATAAATAAAGGAAGGTGAGGGGAAAGAGCTACACACATAACCGATGTTTTCTGTTCTTACTTTTAAATTAGCTTAATTACAGAGATCAGACAACACGCAAACTGACCTAAAACAGTCCAAAAGATGAATTAGTGAGTAACAAATCCAGCTGCGACTGTGTAGTAAAACAGCATCCGCTTGCAGAGCACATCGGTCCAGCATCAGCCCTGCCAGCCCAGGTATTTATTCACCTCATCCGGACCAAAGCTCCCGTTTGCCAACGACAACCGTGGCAACGATAAATCTTCCTCAACCAGCGGGTTATTCCCGAGGTCCTTACCAGCTTCATGGTGCTGTTGTTCTGCTCCCAGCGCCACAGCATCACGCTCATGGTCCGGCCGGCACCTGCCGCAGTCCGGGGCTACCCCGCAGTGTCTGGGGGTCCGGCCATCCCGGGGGCTCTGCCCGGGCGGGCTCCGGGAGCCGAGTGGGGCCGGGCCGGGCCGGGCCGGGCACGACGGGGCCGGGCGATCCCTCCGCCCCCGCTCGGGGGAGGATCCTCTTAACCCCTTCGGGGAGGGGGTGTTTGTGCGCGTCCCCCAGAGGGAAAACGGGGATAGAGGGGAATTAAGGGAAAATATCGCCAAGAAACATTTGAAAATTAACCGAGCGCCAACACGAGTTTTAGGATGATACTTAAGGGTATCAGGCACATCTTAAAGCACAACTGGAAATTGCTCCCCATTTTGACAAGCTGACTCTGTTAAAAGCTCAGGTTCTAAAGCTGCCTTGTTCTATAATTTTTTATTTATTTCTATAATTTTTTATTTGGTGCAATCTGGGCTGCTCCCACGCAGACTTGGGTTTATACTGAAGCCTGATGGGGTGGGAAAGGACTAGGCTTGTCCCCAGTGAAAGGGGAGAATATTCTGCCTTAAAAATGATTCAACAGGTGGAACATCACAGGTCAGCTTAATGAGCATAAACAAGAGAATAGTAAGAGTGCTTATAATAATTAGTAAGAGTATTTTTCATATCCAGAAGAGCAGTACTTAACGGTAATCAATATCACACTTTGCCACATTGTATTTAAGGTACAGCTATTAAATATCTTCGTAAATGCCAGCCTATTCCATTGCTGCTCTCTTGGATCCTTCTGAAATCTCTCCTCTGTTGCTCTGAAGCACCTTGCCCATCGTAGCAGTCTAGACAAGATACTCAGCTGTGGGAAGATTCATGCCTGCTCTTGCCCAAGGTCCTATGAAATCACCAGTGGGAGCCACGCACTTGGCTGTTGCTCCTCACCCTTCTGCTCTGGAGAAGATGCTATACCTGATAAATGAGAGGCCCCACAGGGGACAAGGAGGCCACAGCAGCTCCAGCAGCAGCTCCATGCACCCCAGCAGCTCTCCAAGCCTGGGCTTGGGGGGTGGTTTCTTTGGCGGCTTTGGTTTTGCCAGGCCAGGGAAACATGGGGAATTAAAACACATTTAAAGGAATTCCCCAGGCCACCCTTCTCATGCCCTCTCTCCGAATATAAATTTTGAGTCACATAAAGATAGCTTCGCTGGCTGCAGGAGGGGAGGCAAGAAATGACCGCAGGCATAACTCATGGCTAACAGACCTGGAACCCATGAGCAGCTTGACATTATTTTCTAATTGTTAAATCCTTTAATAATCCAGTATAGAGATACTGAAGCATTTTAAAAGGACCAACTTTTACCCAAACTGATCCCTGTCTTAGCTGAAAATTGCCCTATTGTACGATTTTACCGGCTGTTTCACGTATCCATTCAGCATGATGTTGAAGAAATACTAGAATAAATCAGTAAATAGATATTTGAAATTCTGCATATACCCTTTTTGATTAAAAAACCCCACATGTATCTTTTCACTGAAGTCTTTTCCCTAACAGTTATGCTTCTGTGACTTGGATTTCATTCCTTGAGTCTGTAATTGTTCTCCTGTTCTAATTTATTATTTTAAGTGGTAAAGAAGAAGGAATAATTATTGAAACAATCATATTTCTTCACTGTAAAAAGAATTTCCCTACCAATTTTGGTAGCTTGAATAGCTACAGATAGAGAAAGAGCTGCACGCTGAAAGCATTTTAAGACTTTATGCATACAGGTTACCTTTGAACCATAGAAATAAAATTTGAATCCCTTCCTGAGAATAAAGAACTCTTGTTCTTTCCCTTCAGACCAACGTGGACCAAAGCCCTAGCATAGTCAAATCTTCCCAGTCAGCCCTCTACGTAAGCAAGTACCCTGCTGAAAGGTCATTCCTACAACATTCAAAAGAGGAGAAGGTCACAGCCTATTTGACGGCTTGAACATAAGATGTATGGTCCTCAGGAGGGTCACAGGCTGAGACAATAACCTGCTGACAGACTCATGAATGAGTGAATGAATGTGTGCACTGGGAGGGAGAAGCCTGGGTGTGACGCCAGAAGGATTTTCTAAGAGCATCTTACCAGCACCTTGGAGGAGCTGCCAGTGCCTGCAGTGCATGTTCCTCGCTGAGCTTAAGTTTGTCCCTTCCCTGCTGCTGATGCAGTGGGAGCACCACAAGGGCTTCCCATCAACCTGCTAGCATCTGGCTAAATATCCTGACTCAAAGATTGCGTTCTGCTTCCAAAAAACACACCGACTTCAGGCAAAAAAGCAAGGGAGCTGAGACACAGGGAGCTTTACACTTGCAGGATTACGGCCCATACAAAGGGCCAAGACAACCCACAGCATAAGTCAGCCTCAGACACCTCCTAAGCCTCTTAAAAGGTTGTTGATGATCTGCTCTGCCAGTTTGAGCTGCCAAATGTTTTCGTTCAATGCTCAACATGGTGCCAAAATCAGGGATTGCAAGAAACAAAGGAGAGGTCTCAGAAAATGGAAGGTTCTTGTCTACCATCCATTTTTGGGGCCCAGGGAACAGGGTAAAGCCAAAGTGCCCCTGCTACAAACAGGCAGATTAAAAGACCAGACATGGATGGAAGGACTCTTCAGCCAACCAGTCTTGTTTCTTTGAATACAGTTTGCTGTCTGTTTTTACATTAACTGAAGTGTGGCTCAGATTAGAGTATTTTCTCATTTTATCCTTTATGGGCCAGCTAAACATGATGAACATGGACAGAGACACTTGCATGTAATCAGCCTGAAATACTAATAAAGCAAAGCTCCTGAGGTTAAAGCATAAGCTTTAACTTTTTTAGCTAATTAATATCCTTAACTAAAATCTGTGTTGCTTTTAGACACTTTTATTTAATGGATTTTCCTAAGCCAGCCTTGATTTGGGATGAAGATCCCCTGAGTTCTGATAGTGTTGCCAGGTGTAACCGGAATTTATTTCTTCCATTAAAAAGTAAGACTTTGGAACTACCTTTCATCCTCCTGTCTGTCTTTTCGGCTCCCACAACAGAGTGAAAGAGATAAGATTGGGATTGAAGCTGGTAAAATCCCTGCATGACCTCTTGCCCCCCTGGCAGCATCATGGCGGGAGTTCCTCCGCAATTGCTGTGCTGACAGATCCAGGAGATGCCTTTCCCATACAATGCCCAATTTCAAAAGGGAACAAGGACTAGATACTTGCTTGTATTTGAATTCTTTAATGATAAAGCATCCAAGCTCTCTAAGGCTTTATTATGAACTTCCAACAGCATGTACATGATGGCATGGGGTCAATATTAATTTGAACCTTCAGGAAAGAACATTATTTACAGCCCTAATGGGCATCTAAACTTCCCCATTAAAGTGCTGAACAATATGCTTGTTATTCACCAGTGAGTCTTCAATGACAGAGAAACATGTGTCCCAAGCAAAGCCCATGCTCTAATGAGACATCACTCCAGTTCCCAACGCTTTCCAAATAAAACTGTTTGAAAAACAGGAGGAAACAGGTGTTGGAGACATTATGAATGAACTCAGTGCACACAGTCATTGTCTGTGCAACATTTACTATAAAGAAAGCTTGGGGAAATCCGTTCACTAATAATTCATTGTTTGCCTATGAAAAATATGTGTGCTAACAGCTTGCTCCACAGTCATTAAACAAAGTCACGCTCTTGTACTTACCCACTACTTTTGCTTTTTAATGCACATTTTATGTTTTTTTTATTTGGAAAAGAAAGCATATTAGAAAATTTTATTACTGCTTCTCAATGCATTTTGGTCAGAAAGACTAAAATTTTCTGTTCTCTGAAAGCTGGATTTTTATTTATTTTTACTATATGCCAATAACTGCATAGGTCTTCCTTTCATGCTTTACAAAATGGAAATATCTACAATTTAAAATCTTGAATTCTTACAAATCTTGAAGTTGTCAATAACAATATTTTGCTAAGCATGATGTGGGAGAGGAGCCTAGCTCACAGAATCATAACAGATGCCAAACAACAACTTTCATTCCAAAAAAGCCCTCAAAATGGTGTTGAAAAGTAACCTTTGAATTCAGCATTTTCTAAACCAGCAGATAAGATGCCTTGTATTGAGTAGTGTTAGGGAACCCAATGAAGGAGCTACCCACAGGTTAATCTTGATTGTCAGCAGTGGTTGGGAGGTTCTGGAGGACAGAGACAGCTTGTGCTGGGTACCAGTTCCAAGAAAATGAGATGGCCTTGATAGTCACAGACACAACCTCCCACCAGTCCCAGAGAGAAGTACAAAATGAGAGATAGAAACTCAATTAACCAACAGCTGAGGCAGACAGTATTATTACTGGCAAATGAGCATCCTTCTCTGGAAAACATGCCTTGTTAAACTGGATTTTCCGCTGAGTTCACAGAAACTTGTGAAAGCGATAACGCAGATCTGCTTCTGTGAGGAGGCTCTTAACAAATCAACCTGGTAAAAATCAGATGGACTGAAAAGGAGTTAACTGGTATAAAAATACAGGATAACTGGGAAATTGTCATTAAGAAAATAAGCAGCTTGACTGTGTTTCACAGGAATCATTTTCAGCCTTACTTTTCTGAGCAAGCCCTAGGAGGGGGCATGAAGCAGCTACAAAATTCGCTGGTGACACATCAGTAATGGGAGAAGTAAATGATGAAAAATAATAAGATCAAAGTTAAAGAAACTCATATATGCTGACTAGAACCATGAAAAGCTGTTTCAAAACAGAAAATGAAATCTTGTAACAAAAGCAACTAAGAATGTCACAGAGCAAAGGACTCTCCATGAATTCAGTGCATCTGGAAAGAGCATCACAGACATGACGTGCCATCAGGATGCTGGGGTTTGTGCTATGGTTAGAAGGGTGATGCAATACTTGTACATAAGAACAGGTGGTTATCAAATAAGAATAGGATTTATCACCTGCTGGCTTTAATGCTGTTTGTGTAATAGTTTAATGGTTTTACCCTTTGGAGAGGCTTCAGAGAAGACCTGCAAGACTGACTCATGGACTGAAAAATGCAGATCACAAGACAACTCAAAAAGATCCATTTCATTTGTCAGAAAAGAGTAAGGGCAAATATGATGAGATCATAACATGAACTAATTAAAAAATGAAAGCAGTTCAGCAGAAGTCATGTGGACTGTTTTATGGAGGAAGCAGAGTGAATTATCACATTTATTGTTGTCTCACTTTATCATCAAAGGTTGTTTCTAAGTTCCCTGTGGAAGTACATCAGTCAGCTAACTGTTACTGCAAACCTTGAATCTATACTATCACCTGGCTCCTCCCAGCAACCCAATGCAACATACAACAATCTTCAGATATTCAAAAGAATAGAAAAGTAGTGGAAAGTTTCCCGTTCTCCATTCCACACTGCTTGTATTCAAAAGTGCACGTTGAAAGAGGGGGGGTCTGGGAGATTTTTTAAAAATATTAATTTCTTGATTCAGAACACAATGTATTGGGGGGGAAAAAAAGCTGTTAACATAGTAACAAAAATAACAGTACACTGCCTATCCACTGGTTAAGCAATGCTAACATTATTAACTAGGCCACTCAGTCTATAGAGAGCAGTAAGTTCCCACTGTGGTCTGAGGGACCTGTGTGCCCAAGTGGTCACTAAAGGAGCCTCTTCCAACCACCCTCACCCCACAGCCCTAGCTTGCAACACTCCTCTCTTCAGCTCACTGCCCAAGAGCACAAGCAAAGACATGGCTTACAACAGGAATTGTGTACTTGTAGAAGTTTCCAGACAGAATATTTTGTTCACAACATACATACTGTAATACCACTCATGCAATTATATCTCAGTGAGGATCCACTGGGGCCCTGCCTGAGCTGGGGATGTAAACAAGCAATTCAGTTTTACTCACCGTTGCCAGGTATATGAGAAAAAAGGAGGAACCCCCTTACTCAAGCACTAATATCACCAAACATATGCTACTACAATACCACTCACTATTCAACCTTTACACCCTTTAATCAGGGCAGTTAGTTGTTTCCTCACTAAAGCAAATGATAAAAAATGAAGTGAGAAATTATTAAAAGTAACTTTCTTGCTAGCTTTGGTCATAGCCCAACATCACTAGAGAAGCACTGACACTGAAAAATAAAATTATTAGAAACTGATCTCAGAAAGGTCTGAAAAGGACAATAATCCAGGGGTCAGCTTTGCCCGGGAAACCTATGGATCCTCCTCCAAAAATCGTAGGGCAGTGTTGTCTTTGGATTACAACTTTCTGAAAGTAATCCCAGCCCACACTCCCAGCTCTGTGGCCTGACTTGCCCTGCACCCAGTTTCCCAACATGTAAAAGAGCACAGAATAATTATCAAGTTTGGTGAGCTTTCAACAATTGAAGGAATAGGATGCTGATGAATGGTATTGAAGGCAGCTTCTCCAAAGACATTGTTCTACAGGCAATATAAGGCACCAAAGATGTTTAGATCTCCAGATTTACATGTCTTTTTATAAGTCACAGGCACCATACATCCACACACAGAGCCTTATTCTACTGGCCAAAATAAAGAGACCAAGGACCTCTCCTCCTCCTCCTCCTCTGTGTGGTCACCTCTGAAGGCCAAAGATCTGTCTGTGGAAAGAGGGCTTACTTACACAGGATTAAAGAACTTTTGTGGCCACTTGAACTAAAACTCAACAGTGAAACTGTATTAGTAAAAAAAGAAAGATATAACTATCACGTACTCCAAAAAAAGCAAGTGGGAAATCAGAGTATTAGCGAAGAACAACATCGTTTAAGCTTTTTGCCATTTCACAAATGCAATGAAACCTCTGCTTTCCTTCTCAGATAAGCAACGGCAGAAGAAAAAATAAGACGATACTTCTAAAGGTACTGATAGCATTTGTGAAGAGAACCTTGTCCAACTGCATAGACAGAGCTACCAGCTGCTTTATGCTCAGTCATGTCCATGACAAATCATTCTGTATACAATCAACAGCTATAGATGAACACACCATGGAGTGCTACTGTGCACAGAAAGTCATTTAGCAACTAAGAACCCTCTTCAATCAGCTTTTTCCCCCAGGAGATAACACTCAATAAAACCTGGATGGAAACATCCCCTTTTAAAGTCTAAAAACTATTAGCAAACATTTC
This sequence comes from Lepidothrix coronata, assembly GCF_001604755.1. Taxonomy (NCBI): domain Eukaryota; kingdom Metazoa; phylum Chordata; class Aves; order Passeriformes; family Pipridae; genus Lepidothrix; species Lepidothrix coronata. The sequence goes on along the minus strand of NW_016690310.1, from coordinate 1,283,284 downwards.
TGTAGAAAAAAATAACATTGGCATCAAACAAAAATACATTGACTTACTATATTTGAGACTAATTCTTGACTCATATTAATAGGCAGACTAAAATATAGACAGAAAAGTGTTATTTGCTCTGTTTCTGCTGAGTCTTTGCCAAGTGCCCTTAACACCAACAATAATTTATAATTAACTAAGCAATCCTTCTTAAGTGGATGCACAACAGTATGAAAAAGTGATTCAATTAGAGTCTGTAGATAAAGCTGCTCAGTACTAACAAAGCATCCCTCACCATCACTTCTGAAACCTGTCCCATGAAAGAATGCACACTAAGATTTAATTAAAAATAGCTGTTACTCCTAGCCTTGATTAGCTATCCAGAAGACTTGATAATAACTAGCATCCACCAGTTCCTCTTGCCAAAATCTTTCCCTTCATATTTCACCCTCAACTTAAATGAAGCGGTTGCTAACTCCAGAGCACAAAATTATGTGAACCAAACAGCCTATACAGTAGATTCCAGTTGAAATTTATATTATGACATTATGTATGCATACATATATAGAAATACTTAAATGTATAATGACTTGTAAAGTCTAAAAGGCTGCATTTATTAGGGGTGACCTAATTGTGGCCTTACAGGACCTGATGGGAGCCTACAGAAAGACAGAGAGGGAGTTTTTACAAGAACATGGAGTGACAGGACAAGAGGGAATGGATTCAAACTGAAAGAGAGTAGGTTTAGACTAGATATGATGAAGAGATTATTTACTGCAAGGGTGCTGAGGCACTGGAAGAGGTTGCCCAGAGAAGTGATGGATCCCCATCCCTGGAAGTGTTCGAGGCCAGGCTGGATGGAGCTTTGAGCAACCTGGTCTAGTGAAAGGTATCCCTGATAACAGCAGGGGGCTTGGAACTGGATGATCTTTAAGGTCCCTTCCAACCCAGGCCATTCTAAGATTCTATGTAGAATTGATGCCATAGAGTACTTTGCCTATAAAAGTTGTAGTTAACTTACTATTGATGGGAATGCCATAATTAGAGCCTTCCCAACTAATTTGACTTCAAATATACATTTCCAGTGTCCACAGAAGTTTCTGGATGGGGCTGTTCTCCTCACACTGAAGTTTTCAGCACTGCCTTTCGAACTTGCATCTTCAACTCTAAACAAGTACAATGCCCAGGCTTGTTCCAAGCTTGTTGACAATGACATGGAACAATGTTAATGGATTAATAGGGATCATCCCATTAGTTTTTGGTTGATTATTAGAGTGCCATCTTTGAAAGCTTTCAGTATTACCTTGCTTTGCTCATGGCATGGCTCTGAGTCAGCAGCTGCCATCACCATGGGCAGCCTTGCACAGTTTTCCTGTTTTCAACAGTTACACAATTTTCAACCAAGAGAAGGGAGAGAGCTGCTGCAAACCCCAGGGAATCACTTTCTGTGTGCCCCCTCCCCCAGCCTCTAAGGCACAGATGACACAACTTCAGGGATGCACCATCTCCCTTTCAGTCATTAACCATAATCCTTCCTCTGCAGACAACAATTTGGAGATATAACTATAGGCTATGAAAAGCAGTCTAGTATTTTCATGAAAAATACTTCTTACTCTGGAAGAGCCGGTCAAGGACCAACACTGCCAAGGACAGGACAGTTGGGGTAGATCTCATCTCTTACCCGAAATGTCAAGTCAAATGGTGAAGAAAAGCTCTTAGTGCAGGCCTGTAACTAGAAAAAGGCACATTCCCAGCTGCTGCGCAACAGCTGGTATTGAAAGCCCACACATCAGAAATAACTGGACACGTGGAAACAGAGGAAAAACCCTGGTCCTGTGCTAGGGATGCTCAAATTGCTAACAAGGCTCTCCTGGATAAATTTACACTTCATTGAGTAGCCCAGTCAAAAAGGATTTTTAGAAGTTTCCATAAGTGTTCTGTACCCTCAGTGAACCTTTAACCTGAGCTTAAAAAACTAGACTATAGTGAGAAACTGAGAAACACATTATTTGGTTTGTGTGTCTTGGTTTTTTTTTTTTTGTTTGTTTTAATACAGGGAATACTGTTGTGAAAAACACTATTACTTGGTATGATCATACATAGCAGAAATTATTTCTTCTTCTTCTGCACACCCAGAGTCTTCAGAGTTGAATGCACCGATTTTTCCTCTTTTCACAGAGTAACACTTGTGCATGTCATGGAGGAATGGCAGACTGAAGCCAGAATAGCGCTAATTTTGACATTACAAAACAAAGATACAAGGAATTAAATAATTAGAGCCTTAATGAAAGAGCACAATGTGTGTCTCCTTTGATAATCTCTTGAACTCTATAAAGATAAAAGCAGGGTTGAAATGTGCATACAAGATGTGCAATAACAGAGTTTCAAAGCACACTGAAGCACACTGTAATGTACCATTCCATAGTACTTTAATATCTTAAAAGATTAGCCTGTTGAAGCAAAAACTTCTGTAGTTGTCTGGGCTACTTCTACCCTTTTGTGTCTCCCTTCCAGCTGCTTTCCTCTCACCTCCTCTGCTGCACTACTGTTTGATAATAGCAGAAGTAACAAGGAATTAGTACTAATTCCATGTATTTCCCTGCTCTTCAAGGTCATTTTTTGGAAAAAAAAAGTAATCATAAATTAAGTCTATTACTGGAAAACAAATTTTACCAGAAATTTGCCTGCTTTTATTTTATTTTTTTTTTTTTAACATTTAAAATTATCCTTGCCACTTGCTTTCAACTTTTATCTCAATTCTCATCCTGTCATATCATCAATCTTATCAACTAAGGGGGGGAGGAATCAAGATCCATTCAAGCTCAAAAGAGTTTGCAGCAGACTAGAAGGCAATGAAAGACATTCCTTAGCTGCTCTGTCCCCGTACACTGAAATGGAGGACTGAAGCAGAAATGTTAATGACAATGAAAGACGGGAAGATGCTGATATTTATCATGAAAGAGTGCTCTAGGCTGTATGAAATAGAAATGCAAATTCTTATTCATGATGCTGGATGCAAATCTCAACATATTCCTACTACTTTAAAAGAGAGATTTCTCTAAAGGGTAAAGGAAGGATGAGCTGCCTAGGCAGGGGTCCTGAAAACTAGTTTTATCTAAGAAAACCTTTTCTAGTCCCTGAAGTTGATACCTCATTAATGCTTCTGGTCTTCTAAAGGGATTATCACTTGCTTGAAAATAAACACAAAAACTCAACTACAAACTTGGTTTATATTTTTGATGGATTAGTAAAATAGCACAGAGCTATGAATATAGGTTTTTAATTTAATCTTTTTCTTCCATATATTATCATCATTAAGGATTACTTCCATGGCTTACTGCCTGGCATTGTTATTTTTTTGTATCTCAAAATATGATAAAGTGTATAAATAGAAAAAAGCTACAGCATCCCCATTACAAACAACCAGAAGTATTTTGCTGATTTCACTTTATATTGCAGCAATGAACAGAGCACATCCTGATCCCATGAATGTCAAAACCAGTCTTACTGCAATTCAAGTCGCTCTAAGAGGAGCTGGTCTATATTTTCATGATGGTGGCAAAGAAGTGCAGGTTACTCTAATTTGCTCCCTACATTGGCCAAATTTAAACTATGACCTGCAGTCCAGTCTGATTTGAGCACAATAATTAGCCTTTACTAAGTTAACTTGAGATGCCTCTCTAAGAACATAACTGTTTAAGTGAATCCCAGACAAAATGCTGATGTTAATAGGTTTTCAGTTATAAAGTCGTATTAGAATACAAGGCAACTTTCTCCCCCAAACTGAACCATTTCACGTCACTTGTGTGTCTAATTATCTTATATATTAGTACTAAAATATATTGCTGGTCTGTTCTCAATGTACCTTTTAGCCATTGTATGGCTAAAAAAAAAAGGAAAAATCCAATTAAGATACAGGAAAAGAAGAGTCAGATCCTATGTAAGTTTGACCATGTAATTTAGCATTTCACATACATATTCAACTTGTGTAACTAGCAACAACATAAGCTGCAAGATATAAAAGAATCATACCTGTTTCGTTACATGAAATTAAACATTTCTTATTTTTACTAAGAATTCTTGCACTGCTGTCAGGCCATCCCCCCAAAGAGGAGATTCTAATACTACTTTTAAGCTAATTAACAGATTTTAAAATAGTGTCAAACCATGCTTCAAATATCCTAAAATGTGCTAGTTGTGAGCATAATGTTATTTTCAGAGGCAACCAGCCTCTGAAAACAAGATTAGTTTCCAAGCCCTACTCTTGCTACACAGAGTTCAAATCACGGACCAAGGAAAAAAAAAAGACGACTTGCTGCTGCTACTATTACAACACTTCACTAGTGCGAGTAGTAAAAATAAGTAGACTTGAGAACAAGCTATTATTAGTTTTCCTCTGCAGATAAATATTATTAATGCTGCTTGGTTTACTCTCCAACCACTTGGCCCAAAAGAAGCAGCATTCCACTGACCTTTGTTCCGCAATGCAAACCACCACCATAGAGACCATTCACAGAATGTGCTGAGCTGGAAGGGACCCACAAGGATCATCAAATCCAACTCTTAGGCCTGCACAGGACCATCCCAAAGAGTCACAACGTGTGCCTGAGAGTGGCATCCAAATGCTTCTTGAGCTCTGCCAGCCTTGGTGCTCTGACCACCACCCTGGGGAGCCTGTTCAGTGCCCAACCACTCCCTGGGCAAGAACCTTTTTCTAACATCCAACCTAAACCAATATAACCATTGCAGCAGATTACAGCACAGTACTCCCAAACCCAGAGCTATGTGGGAAGCATTTCTGAAAACTGCACCACAGCATTACCAAGGACTGGGAAACTTTGAGGCTTGGTTCATCAAAGTCCCAAGAAGGGGAATGAGAGGAGGAGGGAAGAGAGCTTGCTAAAAAGGGATATCTGCCTCAGGATGCCTTCCAAAAATTATATGTTCTATTTATATGGTTTGGAAATGCATTGTACTTCCCTCATAGGCACAGAACATCCCTGAACAATAAAAAGCGAGGGACCTCTTTGGCTAAATTGAACAGTGCAGGTAAGATTGCACAGGTTGGGGAACTGAGCCATTGTCCTACATCTGAAACATTCAATCTGATACTGTTCCCTTATGAAGGTTCATTAAGGGGTTTTAAATCTAAAGGGGAAGCACAACAAAAGTGTCCTTAAATAAGTTTGTTTCAATCTGCTTTTACCTGTCATAGATACCTCAAATAAACCTTCATCTTGCAGCATTCTCTGAGCTGCAGCACCAGGATGACTCTTACTTGTGCTGGGAGTGCCCATACTCCACTCACTGCCCACCTTCCAGCTGAGAAGCCCCACACTCACCAGGGCTCTAACACCCACCTAAAATCCCATCCTGCACCCAGCTCCAGTGACCACCTTTGTGCCACCACCTTCTGCCTGCTGCATCCAGGGAACAGAACCTGAGATGAAGGACAGTAAGGTAATGTCCACAGGAGGACTGGGGAGGACAACTGCTCGTCAAAGACCTTCTGGTGTGCTGGCAGAACCACAGAAAAGACGAGAAACATTTAATTACAAAGTCTTTTCTGAAAAAAAAAAATAAAAAATTTCTTTTCGTCCCTTTTCACTGCATGTGGAATCACTGTAAGCAGCATTTATACCACTGTGATCCAATTCATTTTCCAAGTACTATGAGGATTAAGCACATATGAACAAGAAAGAAAGAAAAAAAAACAGCCATCACATATGAGAAATAAGGTCTGGCTTCCATTTCAGGGAATATTAATAACTGAAATTGTTAACAACTGACTGACAAAAACTGTTCTGCTTTCTGCGGGTTTAACCGCTTCTAGGCAACATTATGATTACTGCTCATAAGCCTAGAAATATAATAAGCCTTAATAACAATAAAGAACTGCAAGTCACAAAATAACTACTCTTTCTGATCAAAATGGTCTCCTGCAGCCAAAAATACAGCATGAAGGTGGCTTGAAAGAGCCAAGTGAAATCAGCATTTGATAGTCATGAGGGAAAGGACTTTGTATATGAGGGGAACCATTTAGACATATTTCAGGTCCTGTTAAAACTGGCTCACACTGCCTTATTAACTGTATTGATAAAAACAAATGGGGAAAGGACTTTGTTAATGGGAGATGAAAGATCAGAATTATAAAAAGTGGCCCATGTAAGTGTCTAAGGAGTCTATACATTAAGTCCAAGTTCTTATATCTGGTTTACTACCAGCACAGATTTGCTCCATCACATTGGGTAATGCTTTGCTGGGGCGCCAGGGTGCTGGTTCTTTTGAACCTAATGGTGTTCTGGGACCCAATGCCTCAGAAACATAGGGAGTCCTGGGATGCTTCTTTGGAAGCCCAGAGATGATAAATATAAGGACAGTATAGCTGATTCAGAAATACTTCCCCCCCTATTAAAATGGTGGCTTTTTCATCATTGTTTGGGTTGGAAGGGATCTTAAAAACTCTCCAGTTCCAACCTATCTGTCATGGGCAGGGACACCTGCCACTAGAACTGGTTGCTCCAAGCCCAATCCAATCTGGTCTAGAACACTTCCAGGGAAAACTTGACAACACATTAAATTTCTCAGCCATAATTCCAAGCAAATACTTGTGACTTTAATGGATTTACATTTTTTTTCCCCAAAAATACAGATTTTTGTTCATGGCAGCTGCAACAGAGGGAAAGACACATTTAGGTCAGACCCCAACCACAAGTCAGACCGAATGTCAGTACACAGCAAAGCTTATTGTAGCCCCTAAGTGCTGCCTAAAAGGTTCATAGCAAATAACCTATGCCAGTACTTCACTGGAAAACATGAAGCTCTGAAATACTCCAGCAGATGCAGAGAACCTACAGATTAAACTACAGAGTGTGGCTTTGTCACTGAACAGGAGGGGCTGAACAGTGATCTCCTTTTTTCTTTGTAACTACAACTTAATCTGTATTCCCCTGCTAAAAGGATTGCAATAAAACTCTACATAATGAAAGGACAATTAAGTCACATTATGTGCAAAAAAGTCATCATTTGATAATGATCCACTAATTTCAGCAAGATAAGAACTGATCACTTATGGTAATCAAATTTGCCCTGGTAATGCAGTAACTGGACCATGCTGAAGCAATTCAGAGACGTTCATTAACTGTGTGTCCATATGTCACCAAATCACAGAGCGTTTCTGATGGAGATGCTCCGAGGCCAGGAGGATGTCACATCACCTGTTGTTCCATCCCTATAGGTGCCTCAGCTGCATCAGGGTGATGGCAGCTATACCTGCCATTCTATGGACTTCATAGGATGTGTCTCCACACAAACAAGGCAGAGCTTCTTCCACCAAATACCCACGTGGGCAGCTCAGGTCCTTCCAGCTGCTCTTTTTCTCTTTCTCCAAAGGTCTTCCCACATGAACTACCTCTCACACATTGCAACCAGCTCCCCCAAAACTTGCTGCTAATTCAGGATCTGACAACGCTCAAAGAAATTAAGTTTTTATTTTTTAAAACATTGTCTGTGGCCAGAATAAACGATGGTTAGAAAATACTGTGGATTTTTTTTTTCTTCATTGAAGGATTTATCTATAATACGAGTGTATCATTAATAAATCTTATCGATACACAATAGCTACTTAATTCCATGCAACTCATCCGGGAAACCAAAAGAAAATGAGGTCTGCTTCGGTTCTGACCAACACCACCAGGTGGCAATAGCAGCCCAGCCAACCCATCCCACAGCAAGCCAGCTGCAGGAACTGCTTATTCTATTCCCTTTTTTCCTTTCACTCAGCCTTACCCCGAGATTTTTTTTAACTTAAACTCAGTGTCAGGCTAACCATCTATAATAAAAGGGACATCCACAGATATTCCTACCCATTGAAATAGTCCAAAGACTGGCTCCAATCTAAGTAGCTCCCAAGAACCTATGATTGACACTTCCAATCTGGCAAATCCTGTCTTCCTGCAAAAAAGGCGTAGTTATCTCATGCAGGTATCCATCACATTCACTGACTTCTGCAAACTGAGCCCCCTCGGTGTATTTTGGCTCAGAAGGGGGCAGATGTGGCCCTGGGTTACTTAATAGTTTTTTGCTACCACAGGACACTATTACTTCTGTGTTTTAACTACATGGAGCATCTTTATGGAATGCTACTACATACCTTTAGAGCATGCAACACTTCACTAATTCCCTATCCAAACACTGCATACATGACCCAAACCACATGATACACGGAAAAGCAAAAATAAAACCAATAAGATACTTTTTTATAACCTGAAAGTGACAGAAATACACCAGGCCTGCATTTGAACAGAAGGCTAGATCTAAGAGGGGCTTATATTTCTCAGATTTGAATGGATTCTCTACATAAGTGAGTTAGGCCACAAGAGGAAGAGGTGGCTTGGCATAAGGAAATTAATTCCCAATTCAAACACAAGTCTAGTTGCAGGCATTATACTGTATGATGATGCTGTAAATCAAAAATAAATCAAGCCTAATCCAGTACCCCAGGACTACAAGTTTCTAAACTTCTCAGCAGTTTAGTAAACAAATCTGAGGTGTTTTATAAAACTGAACAGTAGAAAGAATATATTCGTAGGTAAATTCACATATAAGGTTACATCTCTGCTCTGACCTCACCAATATCCCATCTGGAATTACAATAAGATAGGTAAAAATGAGTCATGGATCTACACTTACAGTCCTAAGTGCTGAATGACTCCAGACCATCAGTAACTTCCACCTCCTGCACCACAAAGATCAACGGTGCGTTCCCCCCTACCAGCCACACTTGGGGCCTTCATGGATTAACCCACTAACCAAGTCAAAAAACATTTTATATGATCCTAAAAAAGTAAAACCTTCAATAATTTGCATTGTAGCCACTGTTCTCTATGACAATTTTTTCTGTTAAATGAGCTTTTTCCACAGCAGTTACTGAAGAGATGGCACAAACACCCAGGTCTCCATTAGGGGTTATCAGCCCTACCTGAGCTGAGCTAGAAAAAGGGTTTTAACAAAACCCAACAAGTTATTATTTTAAACCAACTATCTGACATTAATAATCTCTCTCCCTTATGTTGTCTCACCTACAAGATATTAACCCATTTAAATGCACACGATAAACCATAAACCCTGCCAGTTCTATACAGCACAATGATCTAGAAATCTGTTCTCGGTTCCCTCTGGAAGGAACACCTACCTGAAGCCTCCTGCTTCTTCGAGTGCAAGCTCATGATCCACACAAACTTTCCCTGCCGTGGGGATGCCCTGGGGAGGAGAAGGAAGGCACCCAGCTCCCATATGCAGCTTCTTAAGGCTCATTAGCAACAGCAGCTAGTCCCACCCAGTTTAACTAGGAGGAGCTGAGTTAGCTGGGAAAGAGAAGAAACCAGCTGCAAAAGGTTAATAAGGCACATCCACTAAGGAGGGGAAGGGCTGAGGCATTAACACTTCATCAAGTCTCATCCCAAGACTTCGAAAGGAAACCTGATTGAAGGTGGTAGAGGAAAAGAGGAAGGGGAATTATATCTTCTTGGCTTCCACCCATCACTGTAGGCTTCTAAAACTGAGTGTGTTCATGCTTAGGATGGATTTATCTTCTGGTAGGCAAAACCCATTGCCATCTTCTTGTCAGAGGAACAGCTGCTCAAATGCAAGTTACACACCAGGACTTTTTGTCCTGAGTTGCTTTGATCTTTAAAATCAGTTCCAGTATTATGTGTAATTCTATTCATACAGCTAAATTACGACTTGAACTGCAAAATACATTCTAGGTCTTTCAGAACTTAAATACAAAATCGGAATGTGAAATTTTCCACTGACTCCAGTTGCAATACATTTCTTATTTCACATTTTAACTCATGCTCGTTGGAAATTCAGTTCAAACGTGACAACCTGAAAATTGGTTTTAATCACAACTAGTAAGTGGAGGTTTTCCCCCCTCTTTTTGTTCTCTACATCCCATAAACACCCAAAACAATGACATGTAGAGTGAGGGATGATGAGCCAAATACCTCTAGACAGTACTCCAGGGCACTGCACACCTGAGTAATAGGTGTCAATCTCTGCAAAAAAACCCCAGATGCCAAGAAACCCCAAACACACTTTAATCTGAACTATTCTTTTGGGCATTCAGCCTCAGGCCTAACACTGCAGCTGTTCACAGCATCCACTAACACTTCTGTGCCACTCCTAAGCCGGAGAACTTATATTTTCCTTTCAGCCTCTTGAATGGAAGTGATGCAATGTGGTAGAACCAGACAGACCCCTACAAAAAGAGGAACCAGAGAGCATGACAAGAAGAACTGGAACAGCTGCCCAAGGAGGTGGTGTAGTCTCCCTCTCTGGAGACATTGCAAACCTACCTGGACTTGTTTGTGTGTCACCTGCTCCAGGTGACCTTGCTTTGGCAGCGGGGTTGGACTGGATGATTTCCAGAGGTTCCTTCCAACCTTAACTATTCTGTGATAAAAAGACTTCTCAGGTCAAGGCCTTCTCTGCATTCAAACTGGTAACATTTGCAGAGTTAAATGCAAAGCCAACCCGCAGTAGATCTAGATATCTAAAAAAGAAGCTATTTTTAAACTGCAGTAGCATTGTGAACTGCATAAATTAGCATAATCTCAGCCTTCACAGATCGTTCTCAGCTGTATTACATATGACAAATTAACACTCTGCAGACTCCTTGCTTCTACTAAGTGGTCAATCATGCAATTCATGAGGCTTAAAATCCCCTTTTTCCATCCTCCAAAATCTCAAGGGCCTTTTTTTACACTCCCCTTATCCTTTTCAGAGCTGTACTATCACAGGCTCAGATTTCCTCACAAATCTCACAAGGTTGCGTGTGTAACTGGTGGTTCTGTGGCTGCAGAATTGCAGGACATCCTACTATTTTCTTGGCTGAATATTTTCTCCTTGTGGGCAGATGGCATGGAAAAGTGGAGTGCAGATGGAAACCCACAGTCCACAAACTCCTCATTATAATTCAAAATAGGGTACACAGCTCTTTGATTCTTATCTTCTCCTTAAATTATTTTCAGCAATAAAAGGATAAACTGCTGTTTTCAGAAGGCACAGCCAAAAGTAATGATATCTGTTTATAGCTGAGAACTTTCTCCTAACAATGTGACTTCTATCTTCCCAGGTTTTTTTTAAATCCATAAATCATTAGTGGAAAGGACTTGATATCAAGTATCTCTTGCTTTAAGTATTGCCTTAAGAAAAAAAAAATCAATAAGAAAAAAGCAGATCACTGACTCACAAAGGTTTAGAAGTTCTCCAGTTAGCTACTTAAGGTGATTTCATGGCTCCAGGTATCACTTTACCTGAGGTGCTTGGAATTATAATGGATTTATCTCTGCAGAACACCTGTGAGATAAGGGTTGGTGGTGATAAAGTTGCTGGTGATAAACTGCAGCAGGCAACAAGGAGGTGACAATGATGCTGATGGCCTGTGGCTCACAGACTCACCACTGCATCCTCCCTGCCCTTTAGGACTGAAACCCCTCCTGGCAGAAAGGCAGAGCTCAAAATGAAGGTGCCATAAAAACTACTCTTTTCAATCCTTCAAGTTTTTTCACAGCATGTCCAGACTGGTGCAACTGGCTTTTCTGACCTTCTGACCAGTTGGAAAAGTCCTAAAAACAGCAAGATAAAAATATCTGTGGTGGAAAATAGCAAGGAATGAAATAATAAGCATTAGAGGTCAAGCCTGGATCCCTGAAAAGTTTGTATTAACCAACAGAAAAGCATTAAAAGAAATAAAATTATCCCATAGTTATAAAAAAGAAAACAAACAATACTTAAGACACCCAAGTGCCATGGTTGATGAGGATTTACTAATTCACAGGCAGCTCTCACACAGCATAAATGAAAAGTTGGTTAATTTGCTCCTGTTCCAGACCTGGAGTTAGACTTGATAAACATAAATAGCATCATTTGTTGGAAGTTCTGACCTGGTGCCTGACAACTACACTGCTCTACCTCTGCTAGAATGGAACCTTCTAAACTGCCTCACAACATGGTTTCTGTCTATTAAAAGGATGGATGTGTATTGCTTAACTATATTTTCTGCCTTCAAGCATAACCCTTAGCAAGGCTTTTCCTCAAATGGCTGAAATTATTTGAATATTATACATCAAAAACATTCAGATGTTCAACCCAGTTATGGTATACATACACTACTACATAAATAATCTGCCTATATAATGCAGGGCTGTAATCTTCCACAGCATGCAGGCACATTAATGATCTTACACATGGACAACACGAGATGAAAGAATGAAGTATTCCATCACCAAGGGCAATTTATCTTGTCTACATTTATGAAAGAAGATTACAGGAGGTCATCTTATTACTGGTTTTCATTTCACAACAAAAAAAAGACAATAATCAGTTTTCTTGGGGAAGACTTGTCCTTTCTCTTGTAACAATGTGACTTTCCCATCCCATAGACCAAACACAGCACTGATATCAACCAAGGAGCCACATGATATGGTCTAACACAAAGGTTTATAAAGGGTAATAGAAATGCTCAAACCTCAGATGAACACTGAAGGACTTACTCATGTCAAAAGAACCTATGTTTTATCTCCAGCTTAATGGGTTGTGCTTGGAACTAATAAAGGTCTTCAAAAGTGACCACTTGTTGTTTCATGAGAAAATTCAGCTCAAACTTGATAGAATAAAAAATGTTCAGAGGAAGAGAAAGCCTCACTGTAAGTGCCTTAAGGAAGTCCTGACTCTGTAACGTCCACCTTCATCACACAATATCCCACAGCTCAACCAAAGGCACGTCCAGAGCAATTTGGCATAAGAGGCTAATTGCCCAGGGAAAGGTAAGAGAATTTTGGCAAAGATACTGTGCCAGCATTTCTGACGCAGTAAGAGTGACTCTACCATGCATCTGTTTCTCTGTGGGAAGCTGAATCTGCCCATGACAAGGTCAATTTTGAGAAAGGTTGGTATTAAAAGATTACGCTCCCTCCATCCTCTCACTGAGGTTATGCTAATTATTACAGGGGAGCAAAAGAATTCTTTGATCCTCCAAGTCCTTCTTCCCTCACAAGGTGACTCTGGCTGCCGGCACAGCACCCGAAGGGACAGCACAGCATATCCTAATTCCATAACTGTGGAATTAGCCATTTTCAACCTTGAAATTTAACCCTAAGAAATTGAGTATGCAGTAATCCACATAATCCAGGCCTCTACACCTGTCCCTCTTCCAACTAATCTCGCCATCCTTCATCATGACACATCTTAATTTAGAGTCCTATCTGCTAAGGTCACTGTGTAAATGGATGTTCAGGAGTTGCAACAAGTACTTGCTTTGTGAACTCTGTAAGACACAGAAATATCAACAGAGAGCACAGCTCTTCACCAGCGACAGACAAACGATCTTTACAAATGCTCTAGGAAGCACTGAGGAGAAAGAATGAAAAAATAAATAAATAAGTGTTGTGTAGCCCCGGATAATGCGATCTGCTGGTATTAAGTTTTCTCCTGAAGGAGTTAAGTACATACCAGCTGCTCTACATTAAACCGAGCTGGCATTTTAAATCATGCAAATTAGCTGAGCTCCCATCCATTGCAGCCCAGCATTTAACAGCATTGCTGTAAATGACACAAAGTACTGGCCAAACCAAGCCCTGCCATTTCAGCTGCTGTCAGAGAGGAAAGGAGGAGGGAAGGGGAGTAACTGCTCTGAGTGATGCTGCAGCTATTCACAAGATGGTTTACAAGAGCCTCCTTCCACCACAGGTATTGTTTGCACGACTGAAACGTGCCCATGTGCATGGAAAGACTGAGGCTTTTATTTGTTGAAAATCCATTTATATAAGCTACTAAGAACCACTGCAAAATTATCTAAAATTAAATGATTTGCCAGTGGAACACTGAAATTTAAAATCTCTTAATGCTGCACAATAAACACTGAGTGGATCTGAAGGGTCATTGGCTCAGAAACACTGACACAGCGGCCAACAGGAAGCCAAGGGTAGCATCAGTCCCCACCATCACATCCAACACAAATGGACATTTCTCAGACTGTGAAGGGAACAGGTGAAAATCTGTGTTTGTTCAACACAAACCTCTCTTCTACTGAATCTGAGAGGATTTGTTCAGGAGGCAGTAAAGAGGGCTAAATCTTATCTATTTCACATTGCTGTGGCCAAGAAATTAAGTTGCTATTAACAAGTGTAGGAGCTTCACAGACTTTTTTTTATTATTACTATTTCAGGTTCCTTGTTGAGGTAATCTGCTCAACAAGGGGAAGGTGGAATTAATTCTTATGTTAAAAATAAGATACAGCTGCCTTGCTATCCAACCTGATCAACCAAACCTCCAGTGGACAAGACCCAGGGACATTACATCCCACTGCACAACACTGCATATGCACCACAGAATCACTCCATGTGGCCCAAACCCTACCAGGGAAAAGGCCAAAAGGCATCTTACAGGCAAGAAAGGAAAATCTTCACTGCTGCAGTGTGGGAAGTTGGTCTCTGACTGCTTGGAAACGGGATCCTAGGCAACCACTGCTCTTCCCTCTTGAAAAGCAGAAAGTGGTTTGGTTCAGTGAAATAGGCAAATTCATACAATTCCTCTGGACAGGCTGTGTAGGGATAAACAGGATACTCCACACTAGAGGACAGGCACCTTTCTGCCAGCTTTCTTTGGCAGTGCCCATCTGGCAAATTACCATGGAGGATCAGACTCCTGTGTGCTCCAGGGTCCATCCCGGAGGAGTAAGACACAGCAATGCCAAAAATACTCCTTCCCAAAATAATCTGTCCAAGTTAAGCCCCAGACAAGTCTGGAATATATATGGCTGTCCTGAGAAGCAGACTGACCTGTGGTTATTGACCAAGCAGAGAGAAACCCATTTCTAAGCTGTTGCTTCAAATGGTCAATGCACATTTGATCTTGAAACACACGTGACATTTTTTAAATTAGTTCTGAAGACTTAAATATCCGTAGGACTCTTGCAAATGAAGAATAATTTAAAACAGAATCAAATTCGTCTTGCCAGACTGATCCATTAATTAGCGTCTCCATCAGCTACAAAGTTGCACATTGCTCTTTGTGGAGGCAAGTGTGTTCTCTACATCTGTTCCAAGTCTCAAACTTCCAACAGCGACAGACAGATACTGTTCAAAGTTTAAATTCTTGAAGAAAATGTAACTTTGTATCATGCTATATTGACTTAAGAATGACTTCTGACTCCAAAAGACACGACACCAATCTTTGTATCCGCTTGATCATAAAACACTGTGCCTCATAGCTGTCTATCTGCTAGAGGAAGCAAATTTGTTAGAGCCCTTGTACAAGTTGATTAGAAATGACTTCCTGATAATTAACGTCATAACCTGAGAAATAGCCAAAATAGATGTGACGTGGAAAGACAGCTGTTAATCTTTTGAAAATACTTGTACAAAAGCAGCATTTAGCTTTTCGGTACTAAAGTTACCTGTATTCTCTAACAGTGGACGTGGCTCAAGTGGAGATGGCTAAAATAAAAGGAATATGCTTCTAAATATTTGTTACAACATATACAAATATAACAAAATCTCAGTATCCGTGTTCACCATAACATGGATGAAGCTACATCAGCAACATGAAATCCTACTAAGGTATTAATTTTGTTCTGCCAATGGACAAGTATATAGAATTAATAGATGGCAAAAAAATACAATGTAATAGTTTCTGGTCAGCATTTCCAGTAGAAGATGAGCAATCCTATCAGGGAAGATTCACCTCATTATGGGCCTCTGGGACCACCATGCCTTAGTACCCAACCTTCCCTCTCTCAAGGCATGGAGGGAACAGTACCTCAAGCACTTTGTCCTCCACTCCTGTGAGCTCCTAGAGCTTGAAGAAAGCACTAAAAGTATTTAGAATTCTTGAATAGGTAGAAATTACCACTTTCAAAGAAAACACTGATGAATCTACCAACTTACTGCCCAAGAATTGATGTTTCACAGACCTGACCACGTTTTCTTGCCAAGCAAAGCACTACTGCTACCAAACCAACACCTGCCAATCCTTACTTACTTGGTCTTTACAGCCCATAAGTTTTCCTCCTTGCTTGTGTAAAATAAAACCTCAACAATTACTGTTGGGAAGTGGCTCACAAACTCTCTTTACAGCTTCTAGCTCTTCCAAATCAGCCTTACTACTGTCTGTACCTACACTGTAAACATGAACTCACAAGACGCTTTGGGATTATACCATGCTGGTCATTACAAAAAGGATAGGAGAGAAGAAATGGATTGATGTTAGTGACAGAACAGGTAAAATACGGACAATTAGGGACTCTTTCCAACTGTGAAAAAGAGCTTAAGGCAACTTGTAGCCATTGCTGTAGAGAAAAAAAAACACATGAGGAAAAGGACCAAGGAAACCTTCAAGACAAGGGATGAACACAGGCTAAAAAGCAAGTAAACAAGACACTGTGAAGATATGATGATATGACAGTCCAAAACTGAACACGCATGGGGGAAAGAGTCCTGGTAAAAGTGTATTTTCAAATACAGAAGTTGGATATTTTTTCCCT
Source organism: Lepidothrix coronata (assembly GCF_001604755.1). Classification (NCBI taxonomy): domain Eukaryota; kingdom Metazoa; phylum Chordata; class Aves; order Passeriformes; family Pipridae; genus Lepidothrix; species Lepidothrix coronata. The sequence goes on along the minus strand of NW_016690310.1, from coordinate 1,266,759 downwards.
TCATGCATTGTTTTCCCACACATTGCTTCCAGTTCGAAAATAACCCAAAATTAAAATGAAAAATAATCCAAGTATAACACACCTAAAAATACTTTCAAGAGGCAAAAAAAAAGACTGAATCAGAATAAAACTTCAGATCTCAGCCTGTTTCAAAATAAGAAGTGACCTGTTTTCTCATTTATTTTAATATGTGGTTTATTTTTTAAAGTTTTAGCAGTTATTTCCATGCCTATGCTTTGCAAAACTGAAGAAACTGAGACTGTTTCCACAAACTATTTCAGAAAAAAAACAATTTACAGATAAAATTAGAGGCATACAACTAAGTGCCAAGTGTTTGACTGAATTCCAGTTCTTGGTGAATGGAAAACCAGCAGCTTCCTGTTACAAAATGTACCAACAGTTCATGTCTAATAATACACATAATAACTAACCATTTATATACTTCAAATACAGATGTATCTAAAAATAATATTAAAGCAGGGTATTTTTAGCCAGGTGAATTTCTCAGGAGAATGAAATTCTACGATTTGTTGCAAGGAAAACATAGAGCAATGGGTTAAAATTTTAAGAGCATCTCTTGATTGATACTAGAATAAAAGTAGAAGGTTTAGCCCCAAAGCTTAAATAAGCAAAAAGCATCCTTTCATTAAAGGCCCAGCTATCGCTTCATTCATAACTATATCTTCTTAAACAGCATTTAAAATATTTATTCTGTTGCAAATTTGGAAAGTTCAAACAAAATAATTATTGATTTAAGTAGCCCCTTATTTTCTCCTGCGTTGGTAGGAAAAGGGGACTTGTAGGCTAGAAGCATTAAAATAGTCTACAGAAATTAATCTACAGTTAATCCACAAATTATTCAGACATTTAAATCTAGTGGTAAGACAATCTGGAAAATATAATTATAGAGTAGATGATGTTTCTTGAAGGACTCTTCACAGGAAATTAAAACCAGCCAACACCAACCCTGAATTTCCAAAATCAAGAACTGAATCCACCCTTTCTATCTCAATAAATAAAGGCTTTCTTTTCTGATATCCTCTGGATAGGCAAAAAGAGCACCAGTGGTGTAGGTCTCATAATTTTATTTCTTTTGGGTACTTCTCAAATAATTGAAACTTGGGAAAGGTTCATGATTTGTTTACCAGACCTCTTCAAAATTTGATTTATTTTTTTATCTTTTTGAGAACTAAAGCTCAAGTTCAGTGCCAGTAGCTTTTAAAATCAATACCCGTTGTTCTCCTCTACTAATACCCCTATACCTCTCTCTTGGGTGTCACTGTACATCAAGTGTCACAGCAGAAGGTGATAAAACTTACTTGCTACAACAGGGACAAAAAAAGGGAGACTGTTCCCTAAAGAAATTCAGCTTTATGGAGTAAACTAATAGTTTCAAGGACAGAAGGAGAACACATGGACACCATATGCATAAGCATTTTGAACTGTTAACTAATAGCAGCAAAGGAGAAAGATAATCTAATATCAGGGGACTAGCTTGTAATTTTCTATAGCATTGCAGACCTTCTGACCTTGGGTATGTTTCTTTGTGCCTCAGCCATCCATTTATAAAATAAGAACAATATCCCAACCTCTAAGGAGTACTCTTAGGTTAAGTACATTAAAATTTGGAAGCCCCTTTGATATGTGTGTGTGTGTGTGTGTAAATAAATAATATGTGTATATATAAAAATATTTATATATACTCTACTAGAAGAGATCAGAGAAATAACATAAATAAATAAACCAGAAGCAGGAAAAAAGGACATATTAAATGAGTGTTTCAAAAGCACTACCATAGACCATAAAAACTTGACTGAATTCAACAGCAGCATTATTACTTCAAGTAGAAATATCCTTGGATATCCCATCTTGGGCAATTCTACAGTAAAGGTACTGAACTTGGGAAGGAACAGCACACAGTGAGCAAATGCTCTTTTATTCAAGAACTGTCACAATTAGACTGAAATGAGAGGGAAAAAAAATATCTTCCATGTTCCAATGGAACTTTGAGTCCAAGTGACCCTTTGCATATTCTAAATGAAAACCCAATGATTAAAGAACCTTCTGAATTTATGGCACAATCTTATACCTTTTGTTCAAATGCAGGGCATTAGAAAGGGTAGCTCTTCATATGAAAAGACAGATCACTGAAAAGCCCATGCTAATAATCACAATAAAACAACTTCGAAATTGTTTTCTATCTGGTAACATTTCATCTGGAGCAATCCCCCAACAATTTAATATTTACCAGTATGTATCTATAAATACATCAAAACCACTGTAATCATAAATAGAAGAATTTGGCTACTTAATAGCCTCAGATCGCATATGGTGTGTCAAAAAAAAAATCCATCAGAAAGGAAGATACAGCAAGGGCTTTTTTGTAGGAATGTACTTGGGTACTTAACTATAACCATATAAACAAGATCATTAATACTAATTTCAAATTTCTTTTGTGCTTATATATATTTTGATAGCCTGAATCCATAGTTTTTCTTAGCCTCTCCCAACATTTCAGTGAAATTAATCTTTTGTTCACAAAGGATGTAATCGCATTTGATTTCTTTCAACATTGCAAAAAGCCATCTTTTCTGTTAAAGTTATCGGTGTGACTGACCACATTTCTCTTAATTTCTTTTATAATTATCTCAGCAGCAGCAGCAGCACCAGCGAGACCAAACTTCACACCACTGAGGCAGCTCACATGATGGCATTGAAACCAATCAATGTTCATCTGACTTTACACTGGCTCCAGATACAGATTTGCTTGATTCCTGTCCCTTCTCAAGATGGTTTGGTAGTCAAGCTGTGAAGCCCAGTATCACACACAAAAATGGCCAATGCATGTGAGAAAGGAAGGCACAATTTCTCTGCAATATGCCCTATTAGTCTTTCTCTCTATGAAGCTTCACATTAGCAAGACAGTGACACGGAGGTATAAACGGCTTCTGGAGAAGTTAATTAAAATATAGAAAAGTAATTACTAATATCTGAACTATATGGCTTCATTTGGATTGCTAATGGCATGGGAACAGGGGGATTGAGGCAGAGAAGGAAACCTTATAGCCAACAGATCTCAAGTCACGTGTGGCTCATCAAACAGTTGATGTGAGCCTAAATTTGAAGTGTGGAAAAATACTGGAGGAACCCATTAATTAATCAGCTTGAGAGCAGCACACAGCTGACTGAAAAACTCCCTGAAATGTGTCAGCAGCATGTTGTCAACCTGGGAATGCCTATCCAGTAGATTTTTTTGCAGAGAGCTGGAATGGAGCTTCTCTGCCAATTCCATTCCACAACCTTGTCATTACTTGGACTACAGAATGCGTAGTGGAGAAAAAAAAATAGGGACATTTTCAATCTCCATAGGTATTGCAAATGTTTTTGGAGCACACCCCAGATGTAGATGATCTTCACAAATTAGGAAAGAAGAACTAAATCGCTAGAAGAAAAAGCTAGTGTAAGATTGGAAATAGGGAGATCTAGAACACCCCAAACTTAGACTGCCCCAGATCTATGCTGCCCAACTCAACAAGATCTTCACAAATTGGGAAAGCAACATGAAGAAAAATCTAGCTGAGCAAGGGAGCTTTATTTCAGATAATGATACGTAATCAAAGAGTTCAGTAGATAACACAAAGAGCTGTAAGAGTTCTAGAAATCCTGTAAAAGAACTAGGTTTGCTTAGTGTAGAGAAACAGAAAAGTGAGTGAAAATGTAACACCCAGTGAGCACCTGTCTGCCATGTCCACCAGGAGAGGGGAACTCCCTAGTTTTCAGCAAATGAATATTGCAAAGAAGTTTGCAAAGAAATAACAAGTCCTACCCCACCCCCTCCCTGCCAAACACTAAGCACAGTTACAGGTAATTGCTGAATATACATACTTTAATACCAGGTTAAACAGTCTATTAACTTGAAGTGTTTTAGTGGAAGAGTGGGATCAACCACTTAACAAGGGCCCAGTGCCTTTAGGGCTGCTTCAGGTACTGAAGATACGGTGATTACTTTTTTGGTCTTCCAGAGAAAGAAAATCAAGAAGCTCGAGAATACAACATAGCAGCAATAAACACTAATTAAATCCATGATGTCCTTCACTGGCATTCCCAATAACATGGCAACAGACTGCATTCCTGGAACGGCATCTTCCTTCTTGTATCTGCACGAACAATTACACCACGGCCACTGACTCCTAACTGGCATTGACTTCTGTCTTAAATAACTAATGCAAATTTAGTAGCCAAATGCATTCGACTTTTTCAGAATCACTAATAAATAGCAGTTTGTAGATGAGAGATCACTATCTTGGCCATCCACTTGATGGAAGTTTCTCTGGTAACAAAGTTAAATATTTCCAAAACAACGCTCTCTAAATATGGCTTCAATTTATTGGCGGTGTTTTCAAATTAGACAAAATAAGCACCAGTGCAACAGTCGGATAATGTTGTGCACAACACAGGGATTTTAATATGGAAAAATTAATGGAGTGTGTATATCAGTAACAATAAAATAGGAATGATACTGCCATGATTCATCGACCTAAGATTTCTGACTAGCATTTACCATGGGCTTGACGCTAAAACCCTCAGACCTTTCTTTGGAAAGTGCCTCTGAAATACTCCAAAGAATGCTTTTTATAAATTGCACAGCATTTTAATTAACACATTGCCCATATATGGCCTTAAGGCACAAAACTTCTAGTTAGTATAAAATCCAGTTTACACATGTAAAACCGTATTAAGAGCAACAAAAAAATTAGCAAAGCATTTAGAAGTTTTCACTAAAACCACATTTGTAAGCGGGACATCCTGATTTTTAGCAGTTTTTTAAAATTTGGTGCTTTAATAAATACCACCTGCAGTGCTCATGTTCTCTGAAGAATCAGAGAGAGAACAGAGGCTTGAGAAAGGTACTACCTGGCACCCAAAAAGCTCATGAAGTATGTAAGTGGCTTGAAACATGCTAAAACAGCATTAGAACATGGTCTAATGTCCTTACATTCTGGTCAATGCACCAGACACAGCCTCTTCTCCAGAATAATCAGTCAACTAGCACAGGAAAAAGGGCAAACACAAAATCAAAGTGGAAGTGTATATATATATATACATGTCACGATGGAAGGGGAAAATTCAATGGGATTAAAAGCAACTCCTTGCAATACTTCCAGAACCGAGAGAATTGATCCAAATGACACAATCTCTCTCTAATTCTCTCTCCACCCACACAGGAGGATATCATGTCCTTCCCTGTGGGCTGAAAACTCCACATAGGGACCAAGATCTATAAAAGACAGGTGCCAAAACAGTCAGCATTGTGGATTTAACCCCAAAATTCCACTGTAAGAATACAACTTCCCTCCCTCACAGGTGATGCCAGGTGCCTGCACAGTAAAATGATGAGGGCCACATTGGTGCTTCAGATGAACTATGCAGAGAAGCAGGTGATCACCCTTAGAGGACATGTCTATGATACTCAACACCTGGTACAGTGTTTAAGACTAACCCTTACCAGGCTTATTATCAGAAAACACTTCTATACCTGAATGCAACTGGAAGGCCTTCCAAGATAAAAATGCTTCTGCTGCTGACATACCACCTGGCAGCTCTCCACCCATCTTGCTCCTCCTCCCTGGGGAAGGAGGAACACTAGAAAAAGGAAAGAACAGTGCCCTTGACAAAACATACCTGGAAAAATCTCCTGTTCCAAATGACCACCTTGAATGGCAGAACCCTGTATGCTTATGTGGGCAGAAGGATCAAAGTTGGATCAATAAGAACAACAAAAAATGACTGTGTTTATTCAAGATAATGGATAGTAAAACAAGTCTCGCTGGTTCACACCTTAAAAGGTGCTGGTCATCTGCTCAGACTGCTATCCAGAGAAGGTTACCAAGAAAGCAAAGCTTAAGAATTCTCCTGCTGCCGAAGTTATTAAAAAATGGAAAATTACCTGACATTTCTTTGGCCAAAATTGCTCCCTGTTTAAATACAACAAATTAGCATAAAGACCCTTTCATCATCAGGATACAAAAAATGGGGTTTGTTCCACATCTGTAGAAAGGTTAAAACCACCATAGCATTGCCCCTACTTCTGCAACCAGCTCCCACTGGCAGGATCTCTCTGAGCATAATCTGTCACAAGATGAGAAACTATTTCTGAATAACAATCACTTTTGCAGGAATGTAGATTTCTATGCAGAAACCATGGCATGTCTAAGAGAAAAAGCAGCAGATAATGCAATTTTGCTGACGTTTCATAATCACAAGGACAGACTCTGGCACAAGTTAAAGGGAGCACTTGATTCTCCCGTAAGGGCAAGATGTGATGTGCAGGTGGTCTGTCTGCTACCACCACCCTGCCACCAATGCTTGGCTGTCTCCTTCTCCTGCTCTCAGTCCCTCAGGAACTGCTACAGTCATATTTGTCTGGCCTGAGCAGCCCAATACGTCACCCTGTCTACCAGCAACGAAACTGCAGCACATCCTAAAATCAGGGCACACGGTCAACGCGCCCAATCAGTAGTCACATTTGTCTGAAGAGAATAGGGTTATGAGAACATAGCTTTCAAAATCTAGATGGTAGGGATGATCCATTATTCCTTGAGGAAGGAAAATAACAAGTAAGTTATCTGTTAACATTTCCCTACCCCAGTATAATGGTATCACCTTCCACTGGACTCAGATAGTGGTAGCAGCATCTTGTAATGTATATAGCTGTTGCCAAAATACATCATGCTGCTATACAGTGATCTCTGTATAATGGTGATCAATTCTGCTTGCTGCAGCACACCATCTGCTTTGCTCCCACTGTAGTACACTCCACACACTATATCTCACGCTGCTGCAGAGCACACCAGGGCGCAGGCAGGATAAGGCAATCTGGAAAGCCATCCTGGAAATGTTACTATGAGACAAAAACTAAACGAGCTGAAGAACGTACATTTCTCCTCCCTATACAACAAGCAGCATATATAACGATACACAACTGATACAGATTAAAGGAAAATCAAAAAAATGTGTATTGATAATGTGTTGCATCTGTGATGTCATGCACATATAGCATTATAACAGGCAATTCCACTTGAGTGTTCATTTCCTACATAATCTGTTTCATTTAGCTGTACTGAATTACAGGTATATCGTAATTTAGCATGAAGCACTGCCTCCCATTCACTCCCCACACAACTACAAATACAAAATGTTCACACAACTAGTGCTCTGGTACAGTACCAAACACAAAACACATTAATAACAACCAGCAATCTTCCCCCAGCCCAGGCACACAACCCAGCCATCACACTTAGTACCTACATAAAGAACACAAAGAACACACCCCATAAACAACATCTCTACAGTCTCCCTTCTGCAAATCCCCCCAGGTTCAAGCAAAGGTGACAGAGAAGGCAACACAGGCAAAAAGCACATGCAGCCCCATCCCTGACAACCCCACCTCAGCTCCATCATGCTGACAAAATTACACATGCCACTATGTGGAATATAAAACATCCCACCACTTCAGACAGATGTTAGCACATACAAGCACAAGATGTTAGCACATCCCTTCTCAAGCTGCTATTTACCCCAGAAAACCTGCTGCACACTTTCAACACAGAAATAAATTCTCACATACACCTCCCCAGCATTTGGTGCCTTCTAACCTGTGTGTCAAATCCATTTTCTACCAAGCTACTCTTCCTTGCTGGGAGTCCATCTCCTGCGTTTTCTTGTCCATTAGAAGATTTGAGAGGAATCTGGCTGGAATACAATGTCTTCGTCACCTCCACCTTGTTCCCAAACTTCAGGTAACAGGGCTGTGGGATGGTCCTGGCTGTTGGGACATGCAGGATTGGAGCAGCGCTGTGTACGGGTTTAGGTAGTCCCGATTTCATTTTGGAGGCTACCAGGATGGCTGGCATTTTCTCTTTCTGCTTTCCTAACACGTTTTCTGACAGCAGCAGCAGCAACGGCAGAGACAGCAGGCAGGGAGAGAGAAAAGGACACGCTGGGGAGGCTGCTCTACACTAAGGCAGGCTGGTTTACTGCAGAGATCTCCAAAACCAGCTTAGAATTTGAAACCAACAATAAAATCAACCGGAAAAAAAAAAAAAAAAGAACAAAAAAAACCACAACAAAAACCCAAAAACAAACCACACCACTTTCAGCCTAATATATCTCCCAGCTTTATGCCAGCCTTCCACCTGTTTCCTCTGTTTTTATTTTCAGTTCTTCACCACTGTCCTCTTTCCTATTTCTGCTATTTAACTTGCTCTGTCCTTTCTCTGTCCGACTCCTGTAATTTTCTTGCCTGGAAATGAGAGACTTTCACTCCATTATCTTGTCACTGCATCTCCAAAGTGAGGCAGCCTTTAGAACAGAAAAAAAAAAAAGGAACCTGCTGCTGCATATGCTTCCCCTTCCGTACGCACTAGAGAGTGAGTGAGCAGGATTTCCAGCTTAAGATGTCTTTCTTCAGTCTTAGCCAAGAAGCAGATGTAGCTCAGTGTGTTAATGACTGATGCCCTTGGATACGAGCCTTAGAGAATCAAGCCTCTTAAGCCTAAATAGCTGTGAACAGGACAACGATGCTGTAACAGAAGGAGAAACGTCCACTGACAGCGATTTTAAATCAAAATATGTCAGTGGCCACAGAATTTCCCGGCTCCCCCAGTGCTGAGCATAAAAAGCTGGAAAGGGGGGGGGGAGGAAAATTAAAAATAAAAACGATTCAGCTGGCAGAGGGAAGAGAAAGCAGCCGGCAGCTCATGTTCCCTCCCGCAGTGGAGCGGGCTCCCGCCCGGCGCTGCTCGGCGCATCCCGGGGGGGCCGGGACCAGCCGGGCGGGAGGCGGCGGCTGCCCGGCCCCGCCGGCAAGGAGCGGGCAGGGCGGGCCCCGGATTGGTTCTGCCCGCTCCGAGTAGGAACAAAAAAATTAAAAAAATAAATAAATAAAAATAAATCTCTCCCTCTCTCCGCAAGGGGAGGAGCGGCTTCGGCTCCCGCGGCGGGCAGGGAGACCCGAGGGGCGGTGGGGTCTGGAGGGATGCTCCGGCGGGCTGGAGGGATACTCCCGCAGCGAGCTGCAGACCCGTTTCTTTTCGAAATTTAAAAAAAAAAAAAAAAATTCAAATCAAAGCACCTGGAGGTGACTCATTGTTCGTGGCTGTTCGGGAAAACTCTCGCTGCCAGCATCAACAGGAATTTGAATAAACGCAATGAGTAATCCGGCCCTATTATAGAAACACTTGGCTTTGGGGAGGCTTTCAGTGTCACAGGTTCCTCCTCACGCTGCTCTGCGGATGCCAGGATCCCCCATTCCTGCCCACCCGACACATTTCAGAGCTGCACATATCCCTCTTCCTGCCCACACCTGAACCATCCTTGACAGCAGAGGATTATCAGCATGGAAATCAAGGCATCAAGAGATGCCTTCAGACTGTATGGGGGCAGGGGGCTTAGCACCAGGATATACAGTGCCACAATGCCCACTTTTCAGGTAGCCTGTAAGGGCAGGCAAAGGTTTTGACTTACCTCACTACAAGAAAGACGTTGAGGAGCGGGAGCGTGTCCAGAGAAGAGAATGGAGCTGGGGAAGGGGGCTGGAACAAAAATGTGATGAGGAGCAGCTGAGAGAGTTGGGGGGGCTCAGCCTGGAGAAAAGAAGGCTGGGGACGGGACGGGACACCTTCTCACTCTCTACAAATCCCTGAAAGGAGACTGTAGCCAGGTGGGGGTTGGTCTCTTCTCCCAAGTGACAAGCAATAGGATGAGAGGAAATGGCCTCGAGTTGTGCCAGGGGAGGTTTAGATTGGATATTAGGAAAATTTCTTCACTGAAAGGATTGTCAGGCATTGGAACTGTGTACCCAAGGAAGTGTTAAAAAACATGTGGATGTGGCACCTGGGGCCTTGCGCTGGGGTAACAGTTGGACTCGATGATCTTGGAGGTATTTTCCAACCTTAGCGATTCTGTGATTATATTCAGGGAGGGGAGGGTGTCTCAGAATAATATTCTCAAAATCAATGTGAGACACAGAAGAGAAAGGTGCATTTAAATCACTTCCTCATCACAGCCCCAAACAGGGGCACTTCCTTCATCTCCTTATTATCACCTCATCCACTGCCTGAATAGTGAACCCTAAACCACTGCCTGGGTGGCAAGGACAAGAACAATCCCAGCAAGGAGAGAGAATCATAGAGTGGTTTGGGTTGGAAGGGACCTGAAAGGTCATCTAGTTCCAACCCTCCTGCCATGGGCAGGGACACCTTCCACTAGACCAGGTTGCTCCAAGCCCCGTACAACCTGGCCTTGAGCACTTCCAGGGATTGGGCATCCAGAGAAGCCATGAACCTACCCTTGAAATATCTGAAATACACAGTGGGTGAGCATCCAACCCACAGAGCTGCTGAGCAGCACAGAGGAGGCCCCCACTGCCCTGCCCCAAGCAGGCTGCAAGCAGTGCTCAGGGAAGGAAGGCCCAGTCACGCTCAGTGACTCATTTCGAGGGGAGCTGGGACACCTATTTGACTTTTTTAGGAAGTTTTAAATGTGCAAACCCCAAGTTTTTCTATCTGAGACTCTTTCAGATAGAAAAATGAGGCATTTCTAGATTGTATAGTAGGCGCCTCCAGGATTAGGCAGCAGGACTAGGACAGCATTTTAGGAAATGGAATGAGATGAGACCTGCATGCTGGATCCTTCTGCAGATGTCATCTTAAATAATTACCCAAGGTTACATAGTGAATAAGTGACAAAACTGAAAATTAAAGTCAGAAATTGTGCTCTACTCCTTATAAAGTACAATTCTTCCACAACTTCACAATATAAAGTGTAATTCAAGTTCCCACCATACACATAAAGCTCACATATTGAGTTTTGGTTGTTGCTGGCATTTTTCAGCACATCTGCTCTCACATGTACCAATTCTCTAGGTTGTTTTGTAGTAACTAGAAAATTACAAATTTTTTTTGTAGCTGTTTTTATAAGCAACTGCTTTCGCCCTGGTCTCTTTATCCACTAATCTCAGATTGAAAACTGCACATCCCTGTTCATCCACATCACTGAAATCCCACTGAGACAAATCTTCTAGTGTTCTGTCATAGCCACCCACAATGGCACCTTAAACACAACTATGTAGAAAATTTCAAAACCCTACAACTCGATAAAGAATGTAAAATTTACCATCTGAAAGGACTGGTAGTCATGGGAGCAGAAATGTGTCAGTGCTCCATCCTTCAGTGCTGAGAACTCAGCCCTGCTAGCTGAGAGAAGGTTGGGCTGAAATATGAAGAACTTGAAAAAGATCCAAGTCTGAAAACAAGGCTAATTTTAGGTCTGTAGTATAATATAGTAAAGTTTAAAAGCAATTAGAAGATCTAATTGACAGCTTTATGGTCTGTTCTTCACTTGCATGTTTTATGAGGTTCAGGCCATCAATCCCTGATGGACACAATTTGCCAATTTTTTGTTGTTCTGTTTTCATCTTGGAAAACTGGCTGGGTTACAGGATACCAAAACAGCCACAAAGTTCATTTGACCAAAAGGAAAGGATTCCTTTCATTGCTCCTTTAACAATTATGGAATTTGATCCTTTGATGATGGTGAATTGAATATTCCACAGTTCCTTCAGACACTTAAGGGAGTCTTACTGATTTCTCAGTCCTGTCTTCTCGACTGAAGATGGTGTCTTCTGAACTCAGTCTATGCTCCTGACAGTTATTTTGCCAAATCAATAAAATGGACACTTTCTTTACCAAAGCTTAGTGTAAATTCTTGATAGCACATTTGAAGAGTGACCTAAAATTACTGCTTCTCTGACAGATTCAGTAAAAACCAGCTATTTAAGAGAAAAGTTTACATTTAATAATCCTTTGTCATCTAATATCTGGGGTTTTTTTTAATGTTACACAAATTTTGCTTTATATATCTAAACAGCACAGCAAAATGGCACTGAAATGCAAGCTACTGTATCCAGTGGCAGTGGTGTCATACTATGAGGTCATAAATTACATGACATTACAGCCTTTATCTTGCCACTGGCTGCCGCATGAGAGGAGCCCCGAAGAAAAGATACAAGGACTCCCTGAAAAAACATCTCAGCCTTGGCCATATTGATCAATATAACTGGTCTACTCTGGCCTCCACTCAGGAGGCCTGGAGACACACTACAACGCTGCTGTTTCCTTTGAGAACGCACGCAGGATCACTCTCGAGGAGAAAAGACAATGCAGAAAGAATCGTGTCTTGCAGAATATACCACCTAAGGAGTCTTTCTGCTGTGCCTTTTGCAACTGGACGTGTCTATCTTGTATTGGCCTTATTAGCCACCAGGGTGCTTGCAACAAATGTGGATAGAGCCTTTCCCAAATCTTCGGGAAGGCTAGTCATGATGATGATGATGATGACAGCCTTTATCTGCAAAGATGGGCAACATCAATTCCAGTCTATCTTTGGAAGTGACTAGTTTGTGGTTTGTTTGGGGGTTTTTGGGTTTTTGTTTGTTGAGTTTTTTTAAATAAATTGATTTTATCTGTCTTTAAGTCTAGGATTTTAAAAAGAAACTACTTCTCTGGGACAGTCAATAGGATCTGGGAACCTGCCTTTCTTATCTGTTTTGAAAAGCCCAACCAGTTTTCCTTCCTCCTGTTCTGAATCACACAAATTTTTGTGTCTAAGCTAGGAGCAAGCAATCTTAAAAAGCAGGCAAATTATCTAAACAAAAAGCAAGAGCTTCATTCCTTCCTGCCACAAATGTCAGATTAGCCACTAACTAGAGGAAATTCCCTTGCAGTTTTAAGTCGGATGAGTATTTTTGCCTGAATAACCACAACATCCCCCCCTTATCTGCCTGTAGACCAGCCAGGATCCACCCACTCCACACATGGGGGATTTATGGAAGTGAAAATGCTATAAACAAGAACTTCACTTTCCTGTTAGAAAAGAAAAACCAACCCACAATGAAACCATAACAAACCGTAGTGATTTGGCTTATACAACTGATTCTGAAGCTCAGAAGGTATCATTGCTCCGGATTCAGGCTGTGGCTACTTAGCAGGACACAGTGTCAACTCAAGTGCCAAGACTCTAGTGTTGAGAACCAGCTTAATACTCTCAAAATTTTAGTGAGCAGACTCATGTGAACTGAAGAACTTAACACATCAGTGGAAACTATTTGAATACTCTGTTGCTCAAGAGCTTGCAGGCAAGTCAGCACACTGCCCAAAACAAAGCCAGTAAACAGAACAAAAGCCCAGGGGTTGACTGCTCTTGAACAGATGATCTTTATGAATGAGATGAATGTTTCTGGAACAGTAAAACTATTGAAGCTGCCTCCACGGCTCATACACTATCAATTAACAACTGAAGAGGGTCTCTAGACCCAAGTGGAAAGAAAATGCCTGTATGGATTGCATGCGGATATTGCAAGTAAAATTAAAAGCTTGATGAAATGTAGCAAAGGATCAGAGAATCAGACCTTCCTTTCAACTTGTGGTTAATATTCACCTTCAGTGAAGCCAAATGTTACATTAGTGTAAGTGGAAAAACTATGTAGAATTATGCTATCAATTAGAACACCTCATTAGCTGGTCTGGTGATTCAGAACTGCTGATGGAACTAAACTTAAGGCTTGAAAATACCTTGATCAATGTTATCCCCAGCTTTTAGGCATTAAGGATGTATCTGAAATCTCCTAGAAAATCGTTTCAAGCTGATGTGAATATTCCTAAAATGTCACCAACCATGTAGTGTCAAAATCAGAGAGTTTAACTGTACTCACAAAACCCTTCTCAGCAATCTTTACTACTGCCAGGCAGCCAGCTGTCCTATAGACTGTGGGCATGTTCAGCTTTGGCAGAACTCCATCAACTTAAGTGAAGTTATGACAGGAATAAATATGGATCTATTTTTGGTCCCGCAGGCATTTTGCACATTCACATCCATCTTTTGTCCCTGATCAGTATTGAATATGGAAAAGCCTGATCCCATCTACAGATTTACATTACCACCCTATGAAAGAACCCATAAAGGTGTAAAGGGGTAAAAGGTGTAAAACTCCTAATTTTTTGTTATGTTCCCTCAAGGGGAACAGTAGAGATTAGAAAGAAGATTGTGGATTGAAGCATTATATAATTTGGTATCCTTTCATCAGAGCAATTATAATCTGTACATGTGAGTTCTTTATATAGAGCAGGGAGAAGAGGAGGAAACCTTGGTTCTGTTCCCAGTTCTTTTGACAGAAATCTTGCCTGCATTACATTAATTCTGATTTAAAATCTCTTTTGTAATCCCCTAACATGTCTCTAATTCACACTCATTTTAATGGCTTTAATTCCACCTCATTTTATAACAGTGTCAAATTTTTGCAAATACACAAGCTGAGTTCCACCTGGACAAGAACACTCGTTACACTCCTTTTCTGAAAAAACACAGAAAATGTCACTAGCCACAGTAGTGCTACGGGCAGATGCTACTGCACGGTGACAGAAAACAGCACCATTTTAAATGAGCATCTTTTGAACAATGCTCACGTTCAATCCCGTTTCTGTCCCAGAACTCTTCATGGTTTTGTAATGCAAGCATGTAGCAGTGCTTCACTCAAAAGCTTCATACATTTCTATTTTCATAGCAAATGCACACACACAGCTTTGAATTCATTATGTTTCCATTGCTTTTGGATCTGTAGCCATATCAGTTTCTCAGAATCTAATACAAACTGGGCTCAGGTGTCTGGAGACACATACTGACAGGGATTCTGTGATGGGCCTTGAAAAGGTCCATGTCTCTGACTATGCATGTAGAGTTCATTCCTCAGACTTACAATCATCAGGAACAGGACTGGAAGGGCTGAGGAATGCAAGAGCTTATTCCAGTTAATACTTTCTGTGGTATTGTAAGATTTAGATGCTTACTGTTTTTCTGTACAATACTCACAGCAGTGACCACTGTGTAAAACAAATACACATGAATAATCTTTATGACCCTAACAGAGTAGTTCTGTCATGCCAACCTATAGCTCACCTTGACTTACATAACTCTTAATGTCTCTAACTGCAAGAATAGACATCATCTTTCCATGCCATTAATAGTACCTGGAATAAATATTTCAATACCATTTTGAAAAGATACTTGCAAATCACATCTTCCTGACAGAGATGTGCATCTGGGTATTCTTAATCTATTTGTGTGTCCTTTGTTTCCACAAGGTTAATAGTACTGGCTCCTACATTATTTTATGCCTGCTTTGACATTGCCTATGGCTTTGTGTATTTGGAAAACAAAGAAAACATCTGTGCCTATGAGAATATCACAGAAGGAAGGTGATGATGATGATGATACAAACACCACAAACTACTCCTGACTTTAAGAACCATCAGGTTAAGACGAAATATAAAGAAGAGGACCTAAAAAAATGCTCTCTTCCCTGTGCTGCTATTCTCCTTACCTTCTCAAGAAGTGGCATGGAAAAAATAACCACCACTTGCAAGCTGACAATCTCACATCATCAGGTAGTCACCTTCTGTAACTTTGCTGTCCCTTACTGGCACATTCCACATACATCTGCTCTGTCATCTGGAAGAGTTGTCAGAGTCTAAAGGTAGAAACCATCTGAGAAGCAGATCAGAAAAGACTGTTTTTCACAGCCTTTTTACAACTGGATCTGCTTAAGCATTCCAGCCCAGCCTCAGCTGCCATCAAGCTCTCCCACATCAGCAGTTCTGAACAAACACAAATTGGCCAGATTATCATTAAGCAACTTCAGCTATTTTGTAGAGACCAAAGTATCACTATTCAAACTAAGTGGTAAGAAGCAGATTTTTACCTGCTCTAAATTAATGTAGTTTCTCTACAGCCAACATCAGAATTTGACTTCCAAATTGGAAATATTTATCAAAATCTTCTTTACATAATGATTCCAATCCTATCTTATACTCACATTATCTCCATTCCCATCAGTACCATTTCCTATCAATTTGTATTAAAAAAAATCCTCTTGTGCACTGAGCCTCTGCATCCAGTTCAGCTGGTGCTGCACAGTGCAGTTCTAGAGCCATGGAAGAAGTGACTGTGGTGCTCATCAACTGCCAGCTGATATCAGGGAGCGACAAATACCATCCTACACTCGCAGGCTTTGTCAAGGACACTTCACAACCCAAGCTTGCAGGCAGCCACTCTTTCCCAAAAGGGAGCATTTCCACAGGGCAACCATTCAGGAGCAGTTCTCTCCCCAAAGTCACCTGCAATGCACCATATAATGTCATCATTATTAATTGTAATATTAGAAAGACCAGCTATTTCTGAACATGTTACCAGAAAAAAATAATATACAAACCTAGATTGTTCACAATGATATAAAAGGAAACACAGGAAGTGTTTAACATACAATGCCCTGACAGGAATGTTGCTTACTTCCATAGCTCCTTTACAGACAGATTTGTCCCAACCTTGATGTTTAGGGAAAATAAAAGCCCATCCTTAGAAGCTAAAGTTTGGGGTATATTAATGGTCCTGAAATTCTTAAGTTAAAAATTTCAGCAACACTTCTTCAGATTTACACAGACATAAGTCAACCACCAGCCCAACAGCTGTGACCATTTTTGAGAGTCAACAGCCCAAAAATCAATCTGCCATCTCCATCTCCAACATGATGATCTATCACAAGGGAATTAGACAAGGATTACCTACTCCATTAACTGGGGGGAAAAAACAGCAAAAAGTACTGATTCATTTTATATCTAAAAATCACATGTACATTAGAGGGAGAGGTTCACTTGCACCTGCTGAATGTCACGCTCAGTTTTAAACCAGAAAGCTTAAATGATCACTTTGCAAGAAAATGTACAGGAAACAGGTTAATAGAGAGATTAAAGAATAACTAACACTGAATAATCAAAGTTAAAGTGCTGCAGGGCCTATATACAGCCTCATGCATGCCAGGATCAAGCTTCCCTTCTCAAATTTCCTTATATTGCCTTTGTTCTCCAGTTCTCCCATTAGCAAACTGATAACTAACCCTCCTGCTGTTTTAAAACTGATTTTTTTCAAGCTTTTGTAATATCCACCACTCAAAACCAACATAAAAACCTACAACTCAATGTCCCAATATTTTGTTTCATATCAATTCAAAGGAAGTTCCCAGTGCAATGATTAATGACATGTTTGTTGCCTTAAACAGCTTTGATATTTTAACATTTAATCAATGCTATTTTTTAAGGGGACAGGTTTCCTGCCACCCTGAATTTTTCTCATGATGCTTAATTGAACTCACATGGCTTAAATGTACAGTATGAAGACTTGTCAGCATTTCATTTACCTTACACACAGCTTTTTAATAACGCTGCTCCCAGTGTCTGGAATATTTTGGGAAGGTGTCAGTGTCAAAACACCACACAGCCCTAATATGCTGTATCACCCCCCAAGGAAGATCTGGCTGATGTTTATCACAGTAAAACAAACAACAGGCAGAAGGCACAGCACCCAGTGAGAAATTTTCTGTATTTCATATTTCCTCTTGCCATTTTAGTAGTAAGGACATTATAACATACAACCTTATTTTAAATAAATGGAATTCATTTGATGGAATGATTTTCTGTGTTCTGAGGCATAATCACCTCCTGTATGAGAATTAACATGAGCTTTGATTATTCCAATGGTAAAACAACCTGTCTTCAAGCTATTCCAACTACCTAGAAACTCAAATGATTCCACTATAAAAGCAGTTATAGTCAATCACTCCTGTCACAACATTTATCATTGGCTGTTGGCAAATGGGTCAGCTTGTCACAGGCAAAGTACTTCTCAGACGCTCTATTTCCTTCTATCCCGGTTGGCACATGAAACAAGGACGTTACAGCTGCTCAAAGAGATGCTGCTGAATTTCAAAATGTATCCATCTGTTTAATTTCCTAAAACGACTTTAAAGAGTTGGATACAACAAACACATCTGCCATCTCAGCACCTTAAAAAAGATCATCTGGAAATTAACAGGCAAATTATAAGTCTTTTCAGATAGAGGCCCACAATGAAGCTTCAATACATGTGTAACATCTGTTCCACCTTCAATCATAACTGAAGGCTTTGCACCTCTGGCTTTCTGAAGAATCGAGGCAAGACTGGCCTTAGTTGTAACCAGCTCTGTATCTTCTTAGCTCAGTGCTAGAATTTGTTCAGGAACACATCACTGGGCATCCATGTATTCAATTTTGTCACCGATGGAAGACTCAACTTGATAAAGTCTTGAGTACTGTGGTCTGATCTCATAGCTGACCCTGAGTAGACAGTTAGACTGAAGACCTCCCGAAGGCCCTTTCAATCTGAATTAGCCTAACTACTCCCAAATAAAATAAAAGATAAAATAATAGTTTTTAAAATCTATTAGGATCCACTGGAAGAACCTGAGGTGGAAATCAGCTATAAACAACAATCTGGCCCATCACAAGAAAATGTTTAGGCAGAAGGGCCAGCAGAAGATACCAGCAGATCAAATTTTAGGAAGAAAATGGCAGCACATGTTTAAGTGTGATTTTTCTTTCAGCTCTTCTCTCACATCTCTCACAAACACAAATGTGTTATCACCTTGAATTATGTGAACAGACGCTTACATCTGTGATTTGCAATTTACATTAACCCAATCTGCATCAACAGCCATTTCAACACCAAATGCAAAGCACAATGCCTGTTTTCACCCCAAGGTCTAACATATGTGTAAACTGCAGCACCAGGATATCTCAGGAAGTTCCTTTGCTACCCACTGCACTCTCAGCATATTCTTAGGAGATCACACCCAAGGAGCTGCCATATCCATTGGAGAGGGGAGCAGGACACACAAGGACACAGAAGAAAGGCAGCCACTGGGGAATATGTCAACAACAAACTGGGAGGCAGGAGAGGTGCTCTGGTTAAATGTCCATGAGCTATAGGCCGAGACAGGCCTTCAGTAACAGAAATTAGTATTTGGTACACAATACTAGACCAAAACCTTTGAAGTGCATCACTTTGCAGCAGCACTAACACTGTTCTGTATGTACACAAACGAGAACCCAAGTTTTCTTTGCTGTAAATAGCTTGTGCAATTAATAGCAGTGAGCTGTTCCTGTCTTTTTCCAATTACAGACTCAGGATAAAATGGCATATTAAGTTACCTCATGCAATTCTGTACCACCTACTGTTAGAAGAACAATTTGAGGATGTGCTGCTGCTGCTGCTGTTAATCATCAAAATTAAAACCTGAAATAGCAAAGTTCACTTTTAAAAGTAAGATGATTTCCTACTGCAGGCATAACTTTCCATTACTTTCCCTTGCCAACAGTTATCACTTTTGTCTGAGATTTCTGGACTGAAACTTTGAACACAGAAATGCCATCATCCAGAAAACCTTTCAAAACATTTTGGGTCACCATTTTGGGTCTTTCAAAACAAAGCCATTTATTTACCCTTGGCTAATTACCTTTTAGTCTCTCTGCACAGATGCAAAATATTTGTGTTTCTACTTTGTCTTTTCTTTTACATTTTCAGACAGCTGCACCCATTTCCAAAATCCACCATGATGTTAGGAAAAAAATTTCTTCTGGACAGTATTGTACAACAATAAAAAACTACAGCTATATGTTCATATACACATGCACATGTATTGTGAGCTGAATAAAAATGTGGTGATGCCTAATTTGACCTGAGAAAACCAGAACAGCGCTTAGACATAAACAGGAAAAGTTCCACACTATTTGCAACACAGCATCACAAAGCCAATTCCAATCTCTCTTACACTGAGCTGAACAAGCATTTCCAATTCAAAGGAGTAATTAGCATTCCATAAAAAAATTAGAGCACTAGCAAATACCAAAGCTTTAACTTGGCATTAGCAGAGATCAATGAGAATTCATCACTGTAAGCCCACCACAAGCACTTGCTGCCCAAATACACTGGGAGTGCTGGGACAAGCAGGACTGTGCCTACGCCACCCATGTTGCTCACAGGAAGCTTCAAACCGCATTAGGAAATAATTAAATATCAGGTATCATTCTTGTAAACATCATCATCATTTTTTTAAAGCTGACTGAGACTTCCCAGTCCAATACCTTGTTCTCAGCTCCTGATTATTTTGTCAAACTTTAACTCTCTGGTATGAAGCATGAGGTGCCAGAGCCCACCTCAGGCTGAAAATTTTGGAATGCTTTAGCCAAAATGCCAGAACCAAGGTAGAACCACCCATCATCACGTCCAAAAACACCAGTGACCTTTGCTTCGACAGCTCTGGCACTGCAGAGCTCTGAATAAGGAACTCACAGTTACGCAAGGTAGTTATGTTTGTGCCAGAAATAAGTGTAACGTGGTTTTTCTGAAAACACATACAACACAGCTAATTTAAAAATCACTTCAATTTACACATGCTCCATAAGAACACTTAAATTCAGCAGTTGAGATCTTCCTGAACACTACCCCTCACTGATCCCATGAGTGAGGGACCAGGCCCTCAGCTGAACTGAGCACTCCACAGCCCAGGGGGACCGGAAGAAACAAAAGGAGGTTTCTAACCATAAGGGAGGATAACAAGCCTCAAAAATAAAACCTGTAAGTGGGGCTGAGAGCATGGATTATGGCAGAACATGGGGTTGGAAACTGGTTCTGAAGAGGAAAATGTGAAGAGCAACAATGGGAACCAGATTGGGATGAACACCCAGGTATAAAGAGAGAGATAGCATTAGGATATGGAAGCTCTGAACCTATAAAATACTACACCGTGTGTGCCCCAAAATCAGGTTCGTATTTTATGCATAAAGTTAGTAAAATACTAATTTTCATTTTCCCAGTGTTTCAGTATCTTATTTACATAATAGAGATTATGTGACCCCCATAATCCACCAAACCTCATTCGGAGATTAAATGAAGGGACATTACTGCCAATACAGTATTTAGGTTATTAAACTGATCAGCACTATGCACTTGGAAACACCCAAGAGGAAAAATCCATGGGGGTGTGAGGAGGGAAAGAAAATAAAAATTTT
This sequence comes from Lepidothrix coronata, assembly GCF_001604755.1. Classification (NCBI taxonomy): domain Eukaryota; kingdom Metazoa; phylum Chordata; class Aves; order Passeriformes; family Pipridae; genus Lepidothrix; species Lepidothrix coronata. The sequence continues at coordinate 1,245,766 of NW_016690310.1, read as the reverse complement.
GTGGTTAGAGAGGAATTTAGTTAAGTACAGTAAATAAACGGAAGAGTTTTACTGTTCTTTTTTAATTAAACATACTATTAAGTAACTTCTTGATAACTCACTGCTGTAAAAGGCCAACATTGGAAAAAACAGTGTATGATCATGTCCTTAAAAATGTATCATCATGACAAAAAGACTTTACATCACAAAATGCAAAAAGCAGGCATCTGGGACATACTGCTTTTGGCTTTTCCTAAACTTTGGATCCTTAACCTTAGTATTTCAGCAACCCTAATATTCTCTTAACACTTCATTTGTTTAAGGAGTTTGATATTGTTTCCCAATGTATATTAGATGGTATATCAAAGAACTTCAGACACCTGCACGGAAGATTCACAGTAACATTATTTGTACATTATTTGTAATCTGGAAGGCCAGCAGATCTGCACACAGCCCACCCCTGTGCCCCACACAAACACCTACAACCTTTTCAGCATAGATGGGATCATAAAATATCCTGAGTTGGAATGGACCCCCAAGGATCATTGAAGTCCAACTCCTGGTACACCCCTCTCTGACAGTCATCCTGCCACAGGCACGGCAGCACCACACAGTGATGCTGGGATCAGTCTCCCACAGCTCTCTTTCTCCAGGGAAGGAGCAGGCACAAGACCAACTCTCGCAGCCATAAATCTGAAGAAAGTGAGAACATATCAGCTCAGGCAGGATCAGCACTCGGTGCTGCAGAGGCAGCAGCTCCAGCGACCATCACACCCTTCACCACAACTTCTCCCCCACCAGCTGACAGACAGGATTTCTCCTCGCACACGTACAATGTCACCTGCAAATGGGTCACGAAACCTCTGACCCAGTCTCCACAGCAGCCAGGCCTGCTCCACATGACAGCCTGGCACCCAGTCAGCCTAGCTTGGCAGGCACGCCTGGACAGCAAGCAGGCAGGGGAAACAAACAGCAGATGGCTTTCCCTATCTCCACAACAATTTAATCACAGTGGCCGTGACGACGCTGATGTGCTCCAAGCCATCTCCAGTGACTCCGGTGCGGCAAGGTGAGCAAGCTGCTCTTTTCCAAGGGCAGCCCTTGTGACCAGTCAAGAAGCATTTTAAGGGTCTGCAGCCAAGACACAAACTACACTTACTCAACTTGAACTTCAAAAGAGGAACAGAGCAAGACAGATCTGGCCAAGTCAGGAGAAAAGGAAAAGCACTTTGCGTTGCAGGAGTGTTGTGACACTGGAAGTCAAGAGTATGAGATAAGCGCCCAGTGCCACTGCCCAGCTCCCCTGCAAACTTAGGCAAGCTGGCCTGACAGCTTGGCAAACGCCTCAAATCAGGCTGCCCAAAATAGAAACAAGTAAAATTAGTTGCTAATTTGGAAATGTATTTCTTAATTTTCTTTTTATGAACTGTAAAACAAGATAAAAATGTCTGCACACTGTCCAGGGCAACGTGACAGCTTTGTTAACAGGAGGCCCTTAGATACTGAGATGTTAGCAGATAGAGATTTCATTTAAATGTGGAAGCATTCTCCACTCTGTAGTTAATGCTGATATACGTTTGTGTAACTTAAAGCCAGGCTCCTCTGCAATAAAGAGGATGTGGAGATGCCATAACTGATACGTGGGCAAATACAAAAGGCAAAGACAGCAATTATCCTCCTGGTAAAGAACAAAGATATTAAATGTGTCATCTTCTCCCAGTCTTAATAGAAATTAGGAAACAAACAAAAAAAGTTTAAATTGGTTGTGGTTTTGGCTCCCTAGCAAGACAAAACTAAAAAACCAAGTGTACCATAGTTGATTTTAGATTTCCTGGAGGGTAGAGCTAAGATCAGTTCTCTAGGCTAGTCTACAAACAAGAGCTCTTTGACATATCTAGGGGACTTACATACATGGATGCAGGAATAGTTAAAGAAAACAGCTGTAATTATTTCCAAACCTGAATAAATCACAACAGGGGAGCAGTTGGAAGCAGGGGTAGAGAGTCAGAGCTTGACAAATGGAAAAGACAAAACCACTGGAAAAAACCTTTGTGATGTTGTAAGCAAGCTAATGAAGAGTAGAAATAAATAAAGTATGATAAATAGATTATATATAAAAATATCTATAAAGCAATCCAAACTAACAGCTTTCTCTTTTGATGTGAATATCTGTTTTGATTTCATGTTTATGGCACTACCAAGCCCCAAACAAATGAGATGAAAAGTGGAGAGGGTTATGCAGATAACATTGTTAGGGAAGGAAGAAATAAAAGAAGGTACTGTTTCTCTTTCCTTTTACTCTCAGTATTTTGATTCCCTGCCCCATAAACAGGAGGGTGGGGGAACTCTGAAGCTGTCTGTGACTTAGAAAACTTAAGTTTTGTTCCCGTGATCCAAAAACCCCCACAGAATGTTCATTCTCTGTATTATGCGTTACCACCTAGAGCCAGAGCACAAAGGGCAGCAGTTTCCAACATGTGTGTGTAGAGGCACACACACACAAACCTTTGTGTGGCAGAGCTGTGCTGGGAGCAGATAATTACAGCAAATAAAAGGCAGCTCTGGATATAACAATGTGGAAGCAAATTCAATTGCTAAGGACATTGGCTGCAAACAGCCTTCAGAAACAAAGAACCAGCCACATTAGAGCAATCTTTCATACTTGTATAAAATAAGTAATTGAGTCATGGACAGGGTAAAGCCTGGGAGCACAAAGAGAGATCACAAGTCGAAGCTGGAAACTGTCCCAACGGTCCCATATTTCAGTTCCCTCTCTGTTTGCTATTTTTCCTGCTCAGGGTTTAAGCACAGCACCAAAGCTCGTTATTAGTCTGTAATCAAGGCCATTAGAGCTCTGGAATTCAACCTGAAGACACACTGGGCAAAACCTGGCAAGGCAGCAATAACGATCCCCTCTGAGTAATCAGAGTATTGCTCCACACGGTGCGGACAGAAAATGGTCCCTTTGTGCCCAGGGGCCTGCAAGAGTGCTCACTCGAGAGAAAAGGTTATCTTACATGCTATAAATACATGAAAATAAGATTAGAGGCAACTGTTGTGACAGCAATTAGTTTGCCGTGTCAATACACCCCCTCACACTCTGCCCAGATTTTTAGCTCACTAGTGACTCAGAAGCAAGAGTGACATTGCCAAATCCCCTATTTGTCTGCCTTTCCCATCCACTTCTGCTATCCAAGGACTGCCCTCACCCTCACCTGACTTCACTTTGGCTATCAGATATAAAGTCAAGCACCCTGCCAGTATTTGGGAACAGTGCAGAACAGGCTTCTTTATTGTCCTAGTTTAACTCCACGACATCACAGCAAATGTTAATCAGGAGCAATGTTAACACAAAAGTAGACATTTGAAGCATTTCCAATGAAAATCAAATATAGTCACTAACCCATTTTAACTCTTGCCATATTATTACATATTACTAATAATCTTCAGCATTCTGTTAGATAATTGTCTGCATTCATTACTTTCAGTAAGAAAGAAGCCACTGAGTGGGAGAGAAATAACCATTTTTTTTACATTACTCTGGGTTAGATATTTAATAGAGTTATTTCCCAGATAACCCAGCAGTTATTTTTATTTATGTGTAGTTGCCTTAACTATAAGTGAATATCCAAAACTGGATCTAAGGTCAAAATTATCTATCTTTGGTGAAGATCCAAAACTATCAAGTAACTGCTACAATATGCAAGAGATGCATAAGGGCACACTGCAAAATGTAACTACTGGCCATAAAGCTATTGATGGGCAAAGGATAGTCTACTTACTTCTTAAAGAAAAACAGAAAACACTGTCATGTCAGCTCGCCTCACAGTCAAAATGTGGCTGGACACTCTCAAGAGCTAGAGGTAATGTATTTCCCCTGGGATAAAGTATTTTAAAATATAGGTAATGGGCAGTAACTCCCCGATTTGAATGAGGATGTACAGAAAACCTAAATCAAGACCTTTGTGCTCCCATTAGTTCTTCCAGCTCTATCTCTGGAAGCACTTCCCAAGGATAACTCAGTATCTGCAAAGTAATTGTTCTTCTCTGAGACACCCTTCGGGAGACACAGTAAGCGTTGTGAATGATGGAGTAAAACAACTCTTACATTCTTTGGACCTTTTATGGAAGGGTTGACTTCTACTGAGATTCCTAAATTACAGGGACTAGAGAGGTCTGGCTGGTGCCACCCTTGAGCAGCACCAATTAGCCAGAAGACATGGTGGAAGGGAAGGAGGCAGCAATGCCATGAGTAGATCGCACTGCCTACGTACCCACCACCTGTGCAGAGCAGGGGGGAAGCCTGCACCCTTCCAGAGCACAGCCCTGGCACCATGCAATACACTCCCATGCACACTCCCGCTCCCAGATGGCCTCCAAACCACCCTTCCAACATACAGTATTTTAGGATTTTCAGTAATTAAGCCATAGACCCCAATTTTTTTGCCCCACAGTCAGGACTGCAACTCCCCGTCTTCTTGTAAAAAGCAAGAAAAAAACCAAACCCCACAGACAAGTGTCCCTGCCAAAACAAAAATAATCATAAATAAACATTCCTGCTCCTACAGCAAGTCACCTAAGCATTTAAAATACTGCCCATGAGTTTGTTCTGCTGACAACTCTGTGTTTTCACTTGCTGCTTTTCCTCACCCTGAGTCCAGCAGGAAACAAAAGCAGGAAAGGAAATCATCTGTGTGCAGGCAAGTAGCTGAAATTAAGGGCAACAAGAGAAGCAACAGTGCAACAAAAGGCACAGTCAATGTCGCCCCAGTACTACAGGCAAACTAAGAGCTAACATTTCCAGCTCACTTGACAAGCTCTCATGCTGGGATCTGTATTTTGTTGTTGCTCACCATGTAGCACTGGGACTCCAGTAATTCAGTGGAAGGGAAAAGGCAGATACTGAGCTTTAGCCCAGTTTAGTGATGAGTTCCCTTAAGCTCGAGAACCTAGCATTCAGGACACCTTCTTTTAGAGACTGATATCAGAGTACATCACCACATCTACCCTGCAAATCTATGCATTGAGGAGCTACTTTTGCTTTTGCTTTTTGCTTTCACTCTCCGGAAGTGAGGGAAGAAAGACAGTGAGCTGCAGGAGAGAATTCTCTCAATTTCCGTCCTTTCTGGGAAGAGAAGATTGGGCAAAAAGATTAATCAGATAAATTGAACTGTGTTGGAGAGAGAGACCAGAGCTTAGTAAGCCCTCAGGTAACCACTTGCATTTAAATGCCTGTAGCAACTCAGTAAGCTCCAGGCAACACAGATATTAAACAGGTATTTCTGAAGCCTAGCACAGAAAGACAAGGGCTTTTATGCTTGCCTGCTTGCTTTTAACAGTGGATACACAATCCTTACATTCTATAATTTACAGTTTTCTCATTGAAGTCTGTTACATGAAAGTTCAATAACAGCCTGCATTGTTCATCCCATCCCATGATGCTGACTCACAGGCAGGGCTGACAAAATCACCAGGACCAGCTGTGTGCCCCAACCCCAATCACGCAGGATTCCAGCTTCCCATAAACCAGGCCTGGAGTTGCTGCAGTTCAGAGCAAGCCATGCACAAGCAAAACAAACATCTGTGCTGCTCTAAAGCAAAACAGCCCACTCTGAACTGGAGTGGTCCAGCCTCTGCTGGTTCACCTCTGTCACCTCATCCCAAAACAGTCCTGGAGTTGTGACCCTCTGCTGCTCCCAGCATAAGTCATCCCATGACTCACAACCCTGCATTAGCTGGTACATCCCCACATCTGTCAAAACTTGACCTGCTGTTTTCTGAGGCTGTCAGGTCACCGTGACAAGTCACCGGAACAGCTGAATCACCCCTTTTCCAGCACACTGGCTGCTGCCATTGTCCCAGCTCTGAATCTGGCCTTGCCTCTGTGTCTCACCACGTTGGCCTGCGTGGAGCTGGTATTGAAGTTCCTGGAACCCAGGAAGGCTGCATTACTGAGGCAAGGCATTGGGAAAAAGGGTGTGAGCAGAGCTTTATGGGCAGGGGCATTACCTGCAAAATAAGGAGTCCACCAGACTCCAAAGAAAAGTCAACAGAAAGCCAAACTTTACCATGGGCACAGACACTACTTCAAGTCTGTTAAAAGCAAATCCTTTCTAGTGGCTCTCATAAGTTTAATAATTAAACCCCTAGGCCAGACTTTAGGGAAGGAGGAAAGTCCCAGTTATCATGCTATCTCAGCAGTCTCATGGAACTGAGAGACAAGGAGTAAAAATAAATCTGAGTGACAGGCTCCTGCTTCACATCTGAGGCTGACATCTAGCTATAACATCAGGTAAGTGCAGGATCAACATGATTGAGAGGTATCAAAGGAGATGAGATATTGAGCAGGACCAATTCTTCTCTCCCTCAAAGGCATAAGATATTTTTAAAAAGGCTCAAGAACCAAAGGGCAAAAAAATCCAGGGTATAACCTTTTTTTAAAAAAGACTATGCTTTTAAACCAGACATTATTCTAAGAACTAACCTCATGACACTGAGAGGACTAAATACAGCACAACTGATAAAAATATACAGATCTCTCTTTCATAGATTCAGTTCAGCCTTACAGTTCTGTACCAGATCACACAGGTTAGTCTTCCACCTCCAGTCCCTTTGCTCTTGCTCCTTAATCTCCAGATAAATCTCTGATTCTCATGCCATGCTGCCAGTAACAAATGGCACGAGGCTGGGCTAACATTTCTTTTCCTTCCTGGCCAGCAATAATACAAATCACACCTTTACAGCTTCCATCACTGCTTGCCTGTTTATTTCTCAATGCACTTTATCCATGCTTGCCCAAAGGAAATGGGCTTCCTAATTTCGCTTCCTGGCAGACATGAATAGTGAAATGAATCAACTATCAGCTGAGAATATTGCAAGGAAATGTTTCAATACTAGTAACTTTACTGAACAGTGAAGTAAATCAAACATTAGGCTGTGAATAAGGCAAGGAAACGTTTCAATACCAATGATTTTTGCATCCAAGTTGAAAAAAAACCAGGATGAAAAACATTTATTGCCTGAGTTTTGCAAAAAAGTGTGGCTTCTCTCTACCACCCTCACTGCAAACCATGTATTTTGTGACTAGTCAGCTATTTCCATTGGTCTCAGCTGTATCTCCCATGCCGTAACCCAGCCTCCACTGAGAAGCTTGCTGACCTTGTGTCCTGTTTAAAGCAGTCAGCTATGTCAGCTGATCACTGCCATCAACATGGCACAACAGAACCACCACCCCATCACCTTTTGCAAGCCTTCTCCTTCCTCCCTGACAGTCACGGGAGCAAAGTTCGGAGCACACTCCTTCCAGGGGAAGAACAGTGTGCTGGTTCTTACAGCTCAGCAAAAGATGATTTCTAAACATTAAAAAAATATGACTATGCCCCTATAAATGGCCATTTTGGGGCATAAGCTGGAGTTGGGGACATCTTATCTTGTATGAGCAACATACACATTCTGGAGAATATCCATAAGAGAGATGGGAGTCTGGCCAAATGTAGGGAGGGCCTTTGCTAAGATGACAGGATGAGGCGCTTAAGCGTATGTATTTGAAGATGAGAAAGCTACAGGGGGGATCTTCTTGTGCTCTGTAAGTACCTTAAGGGGGATCACAAGGATCTGGTGGATGGATAAATTTGAACTAAGCAGCAACAGAACAACATGGGGACAATCCTAGGCTTTAAAATAGAAGTAATTTATATTAAACAAAACCATAGTGATTTAGCCAAAATGGGCTGCTATCTAGCCATGTGGAATTTTTTTGTCCAGGAGACCTCTGCAGCATATAAATAATGCAAGAGCCAAGAAAATAGAAACAGATTGCTTGGATACCAGTGATATCTATGGATATGTATGGGATTAGATGCCCAAACACGATAATTTTGCTCATGCATACCGGGCCTACATTTAGCACCAGTAAGGAATATCCTTTACTCAAGTTACTACAAGGAGTTAGAGAGAGAGAAACTTCAGAGAGATGGTGGGGGAAAAAAGGACATAGCCTTAATAAACAGATGATGTGGAGTATTTATCTAGCACCCAACCATACAGAATAATTTCTAACACACATACAGAAACATCAAAGACACACTTATAGCACCATCCTCAAATGACAGAATGGGAGAGCAAGAAGTTAAAATGTCACTCACTTGCCTGTCAAAGTCTAACCTTAAGGGTGTAGGGACCCTCCCTGCTTCCTGACCCCTGCGGCTACCCTTGTGCTTTGGGTCTGGCCCTGAAATCCTGCTGTTCTGTTCCAAACATACTCTAAAAGTTAGAGCAGCACAGGTTAAGTGCTTGAAATTCATGATTTCCCCTGGATTGGAAAAAGGAGCAGAGGTGAGTTCCACCCGGCATTTCCCAGGGGCTGCGATTCAGAACATTCCTACCTTATTATCACTACGCAGCATAAACCACCTTTAAACATTTAATTTATTCCGTGGCAATGTTATGCTACTAATTGCCCAACACCAGCTGCGAAGTGACAGTGGTAGTGACAGGAGAAGTGATCCCAGGAGCCATGTGAGGCATGTCACCTCTCAGGAAAGCTGTACCCCTTGGATGTGCTAAAAGCCTCATCTCTGCCCACTCTTCATGTCCTCAGAGCTAGCTTCTGGCCTGGCTTGCCACAGCCACCACCCCGGGGCTCAGGGAAAGGGACCCAGGGCCATCGAAGCTGCCCAACAGGTGACAAAGGAGGGCACAGGCCTGAGCGTCCCCATCACACACAGCCTGCTCACTAACAGGGGGTTACTGTCTCATCTCCCAGCACTGAACACCACAGCGTCATCAAAACACCCCCACCTTTCTTTAACTGCACCTTGCAAATGTTCTTAACTTGATTTTACCAATGCTGACTGTCCAGCATGTATTGTAGAGTAAAAGCAGAAAAAAAAATCTTTAAGCCCATCACAAGAGGTAATGGCTTTAAACTAAAAGCGGGTTGATTTAGATTAGATATGCAGAAGATGCTTTTTATGATAAGGGTGCTGAAACACTGGCACAGGTCTCCCAGAGAGGTGGTGGATGCCCCATCCCTGGAAACGCTCAAGGCCAGGTTGGACGGGGCTCTGAGCAACCTGATCTACTTGAAGATGTCCCTGCTTGTTGCAAGGGGTTGGACTAGATGACCTCTAAAGGTCCCTTCCAACCCAAACCATTCTATGATTCTATTACTTTTCCCTCTCAAAAACCCAAACAGACTGAAAATATTACATGCCAGGTACAGAGCAATTCACTGGAATCCTTTTTGAAGTGAAAATCTCGCCAGTGGCCAAAAGCTGGTGTTGTGTTTTTATTGGACTGGGAGCTCTCAATGGCTCCTTGCACCCTTTGAGATGAAATTTGAATCTGTTGCTGCCATTTAATCTCAGGTGCCTTGACTTTCCTGCACTAAACATGAAGCCCTTGTCAATAAAATACTATTTAAGCACTGGCCTAACTAGCCTGTGCTGTATCTAGATAATTCAGCCTAATGAGGGATTATTTTCTGTGTTTGTGGCTGACAACACCCAAAGACATTCTGGGATCATGCAGTGATAAAAACAGAACTATATCAAGCCGAGTACGGAGCTGTTAATTTTAAACAGAGGAGAAGAGAGAATGGATACTGCTCCACACCACCCAAAAGTCATAGAGGTTTGTGCTTGGGCCAGGAAATTAAAACAAAAACAGGCTTTCTGGCTTGGGACTGACATCTTCACTATGTCCACTGAGCTCTATAATCCTACCTGTATGTTAAAATGCAGAGGTGCAGCTGAAGCAATGGGCTAGCACGTGTGTGTGATTACAGCTTAATGTCCTCAGAGGATGCAGCTGGACTAAAACTGATTCTGTTCATAATATATAACTACAAAGGTCAGTCCAAACAAAAGATAAAGATCAAATCTCCAGCAAAACTAACAGTAGCTTCTTGCAGTTTCACCCCCAGGGAGCTGCTGGAAGAGGCAAGAATATCAGAGGAGTGACACACACACTCTCTTGCAGTCATCTGCTCGGTGTAAGGGAAGATACAGTCTTTCCTTGCTCCACCAAAGGCAGCTGAGCCCAGACCTGAGCCAATGGATTTAATAATAAATACCACATATTGTACAGAATATGCATATTAATATAATAATTTATTTTTTTTCCCAATTTCAGAATACAGGCCAGTTGTCCAACATCTCATGTAGGCATTATGGATGACTGACTTGCACACCAGTAACTAAATCAAGGCTTGGAGCCAAGTATGCTGCAGACTGTAGCATATTTACAGCCTTGGGGATGTAACAATGAACTATCCTTCTATGGAGCAGAAATGTCCACTGTGTTTGAAGAAGAAACATGGTCCCGTATAAACAAGTCTACATATGTTCCAGATGAAGGAAATAGAGAGTGGCAATGCAGTACATCCCATAATTCCAGCCAGCTGTCAGTCTAGCTAGGAAAACAACAGAACAAAAGCAAACCATTTTTTTCCTTGTGTATTCATGCACAGAAGACATTTTGTTATCATCCTTTGTTTCATTTCACAGTATCATCATTAAAATATGCACATTATTGAAGCCAAACCAAATACTTCAGTTATTCTCCATCCCCACATCCTCTTCACTGGTCTTTACAGGGCAGAGTTTGAAGGCTGCCTATCATTTCTAGCGGCACAGCTATTCACTTCTACAAAGAAACAAATAGACAGCTGCATGAGACATGGATTAAAAAACCCCAAACTTTGCAATACAATCCAAACAGCATTGTTGGGCCACCTCTTTGGATCAAGTACAGTGTTTTCAGACTTGTAGGAGCATTATGACATCCAGGTCTACTTAGAAGGGAATTGGATGGCCCACCGTACAGGCTGGGCAGCCCTATTAAAAATATGTTGGTTCCTTGAGGAGAACCTGGTTAATGAAACAGAAGAACTGCAACAGCCTAGGGAACACACATGATTTAATCTCACCTACGATCAGCTGTTACTAAGCAAAACTGCACTAAAAATAAAAAAGCACCATATAAGCTTAATTATTTCCCATGTTTTTGATTGATGTGACTACCTCCTTCAACCTACAAGACATTTTCTCTACTTTTTTTTTCCCCCTGCAGTTTCTACACAATCCTTCTCCACTTGTTATATCCAAGGCAATCCCACACTAGAATTTCAATGGTTTGGAGGAACTTGCAGGGTTCAGTCACACCAGGCAGACTGAGGTGGTCTATAACCCCGCTGCTGAAGGAATTACAAGTGTGAAAAGTAGAAAAGTATTTTAAAAGTATGAAATAAGAAAAATAGCATGAGTCTTGCTGTACCTTTGAAGCACAAAAATAGATGCTTGCAGGCTGTATTAGTTGAGAAGTCAGCTTGAGAAAAGAGCACCTTGCACATAACACAAATCCATTCTAGGACAGGCTGGACACAAAAGGAATGATTATGATATGCTGAAAGACAGGACCAGCTAGAACGCCCTTTGCCATCAAAGGGGAGAAGCAGCACTGCTACAGCATACTTGAGGTCATCCAACGGTGTGTACCCAAAATAGCTCAGGTGAATCACATCCTAAAAATGCTCATTTCTGTTCTTTAACTATAAAAGGAGCCTAAGACAATCAGTTCAGCTGTGTATGTCTGTGCTGCAAAGGTTTAAAGAAAGATGAATTCACTTCTCATTAAAAGCGATTCTGTCCAGAATCACAGAAAGTTCCTGAAGTTATGCAGTAGTGAGATATCTGAGGAAATTACTACCCTGAAACTGGAAATGGGGTCTGCTTTTTTGATTATAAAAGTAGCTATCCAACTTCTGTGTCCATGTTTAAAACAATTATCACAGTATTACTGTACTAAAAGTGCAATTACCAATACATAAGAAACCAGATCACTTGACTCTACTAAAGGAAAACTTTCACAGTGAAGTTACTATTTCCACTCTCACAAAATAAATAACAAACAGGAGCTTTAAAGGAGAAAACAAAACAACATTTTGGACAGCTATGGACTATTTCTTGAAGATAAACTCAGTTCTTAATGCAAAACTGTGCCCCTCACAGACTGATGAAGGGGTAAGAAGTGAGGAGCACCCAATCTGAAGCCCTAAGTTCTAGAGTGAGGTCAATGAACATGAAGAGAACACTGTTGCTGCTCATGCTGCATGTTTCAATCCAGTCTCCAGATTCCAAGCCTGGTAGCTCTCAGAATCATTAAATTTCCCAAGTACTAGCATAATTAAAAAATACTACTAGGAAGAAAAAAATACACTGACTTGATTGCACGTGCTTGGGTAATTTCCCAGCAACTCTGCTTCTCTCTAGTACTTTTTGGATGCTAGAGCATGTTCCTGTAATTCAAAAGTAAACAATTATTCAGGAAGGCTATTCAGGCAGAAGTCAAACTGGAAACATCCAAGAAGCACGCACTGGTCCATCAGTTAACCAGCAAACCCTCTGACTCATCAAAGGAGTCGCTGAGCCAAGACGCAGCACATGCTTTCGTTTTCATAAAATGCACTGGACTCGTCATGCTGCACCAGGGAAAAGCATCCGGCCTCTGCAGATCAAAAGCATTAACCTTGGAATGATGAACAGCCACCAGCAGCCTTCTGACAAGGCACTCAGCCTACAGGCTGATACCAAGTCAGACTTACTAACTCAGTTCAGCCCAGGGATCTGCTCAAATCTCTACCATGAGCAAGGACTTTTGCCTTCAAAGGGCCTGGCTCACCTTAAGCAGTCTGTTTGATGCTTTTCCAAACTCAGGGAGGAAGGAAAGGGTGGAAGAGGCTTTCATCCCCTCAAAACAATAGACTATGAACCAACCAGAGTATCTTCTATTTTACCAGAGTTAAAAATGATGTCTCACACAGACAAATAGAAAGCCCAGAGCTCTCATTTCAGTTTGGCTGAGCAGAGACAGAGCAGTGAGGATTTGGGGAGCCTCTGCCAAGTTCAGTCACATCATGCAAAGCCCTTACTCCCAGGAATTCTCAGGCAGCTGGCAGCAGAGCACACCAACACCAGGCAAGGAAATAGAGGTGAGATTTCTGTGACATGTCTTGCACAGGCTAAAAGCAATAAGCTCCTATTCCTATTTTGAGCTCTTCCAATCCCAGCTTGTTGTGGGCTGCCTGTAGAAATCACTGCCAACAGCCCAAAACAGCGTGAACCTCTCTCATGACAGATCACAATTTGGGAAAAGCCATGACAACATCTGGTCTGCAAAGGGCCAGAGAGGAAGCCTGGACTGCAACACAGGATTGAGGGTATCGGCATCAGGCATCAGAGACGCTGATTTTAAGTACAGATGAACTTTCATCTTGAGCAGAAATTGCCCATTCATTTAAAGCTGCTGTTTCCTTGGGGACGAGGAAAAACCAGACCCTGCCAGTTTTATCTCTGTTCATGAATCACACCCCAATCTTTCTAGTCTCCTTGACTACAGCTAAATAAAACAGGGGCAGGAATCATTTGCTGGCCGTTAAGTGCCTGAAATTACGTGCCGACCGCATTGCAGACGGGAAGTTTTATGGCAAGGAATATTGGGATGTGTGTTTCATACCCTGGATTGCGGCATAAAGGGCATAAAGGTGCCTGAGTTTTGAAAATGTGCTGAGGTAGTGCTAGAGGACAGTGCAGGATGAAGGGAGCCAAGGAAAAACAGTCCTTGGCATGTGTCGCTGCAGCACTTCAGGGGGATGAACTGCCCCAAGACCTGATTAACAGAGGGGATGGACATGGTAGTACCACGGCTGAGTTCACTTATTTAGCAGTATAAACACAGCCTGTGTGAGCACAAAACAACTGATCATCTCCCTCGAGTTGGACTTGATGATCTTTGTGAGTGCCTTCCAAATCATGATATTCTGTATTTACAAATCTGAAAACAAAAGCTGATGCACTCAAGGACTCAAACCCCCACAAACGAGATGGTGATGATCAGCACTGAAAACCTGGCTTCTATTCAACATCTTTCCCTCAAATTCCAAAGTTATTTTTGTTTACTGGGTTAAATAGTTCCCATTGTAGACACAGTCTCATGCAATGTTTCAGTTTAATTTCAGTTACAGGGTCTCATCAGCCACTTAAACACACACCAAGAACAGCCTCAAAAGTTTGAGGCAACAACCACCCCTCCCCACAAGAAATAATCATCTGAATCAGTTTTCATATCATTAAAGGGAAAAAATACTGACTGCATTTCCTCCCGTTCTGAAGCTGAGTAGTTTACTCCTATTTCAAATAAATCTAGAAGGAAAAACCACGTTTTTGCTGAACTCCTGGGTTTCAATGAACATTAACTGACAGAAAGAAGAAACCTACTGATCCATTCTCCTAAACACCCCCTATCAGTAAGTCTCTGTACACAGACTAAATGGAGTATGCAAAGCCTCAGAGCAGGAAAACACAACTATAATAGGATTTTGGAGGAAAACTAATTCCTAAAGCAAGTTGCACACAACTTTCCTACACTGCCTTGCGTAATTAAATCTGTATCCACTGAAAGCTCAAACTGAATGAATAATGAAGCAACCTCTTGAGAAACAACTACATGAAGACTAATAAAAGAGGACATGTTAAAATTATTGCCAGGAAACCTCTAAATCTTTGCCATATATTTTACAATGTGCTTGCCTAGAGTTGACCCCAGAGCAATACTTATAAAATACAACTGCCAGAAAGCTACAGCACTTCCTCTCAACAACCCCAAGCTGGTATGCAAGCTGGGGCTTTTTCAGTTCAGTGTTGAATCTTTGGACTTCAAAGAATGGAGCTGACCAGCAACCAGCAGAGATGTATTAAAAAAGCCTACAGCAATAACAATTTCCTCCCCAGGAACACTTGCAAGTTTTCAAACTCAGACCTAAGACTGTCAAGGCTGTACTTTCATCAGCCATCAGTCTACAGCAAAGAGGCTGACACAGTAATTTTGAATATTAACTGATTCTTCTCATTTTTTAATAGAAGTTTAAATCCACACACTCTAGAAGCAATAGACCCCCATGCTAACACACTGAATTATTTGCTCTCAGCCAAGAATCAATAAAGGACAACAATCCTGCTTAAATGTCACAGGGAACTGGTTGCCACTGGAGCTTATTGCAAGTACACAGACATATGGAAGTTACTTTGATCCTGAAACTACCCCAAAATGCATGGAGGCTGGAAGCCACTTTTGGAGGCTGACAGCCACTTCTGGCACCTGAGATGCTCAGAATAAATACCCTGCCTATATAAACCAAGTGTTGCTCCTGGGTTGCAGCACTTTTTTTTCCAAGTGAAAGCATTATGCATTCGGCAGAAGGAGCTCACTGTTAGAGTTGCTGTGAACTAAATTAAGTAAGTTCTCTCATCTGAACATAGACTCCATCAAATAAAACACTCCCAAACTGTGGCAGTGCTATTATCTTCAGTGAAAGAAATAAGAAAGTCTTTTCTTGCAACACTAAAAGATAAAATGTTCTGGGATGTCATCCAGAGTGTTTGGAGTGATCATGTACTCAGGTTCCATGGATTTAAGTAAGGTTACTTTGTTTCAAAAAAAACTAAGGATGATCCAAAAGAAATACACATTTCATTAGGTTTGAGCTTCCATGTTCCTGCAAGAAATGTTAGAAAATAGATATTGCCTCAGCCACCCAATAATTCTTATATTTCTTACAGTATAGCACAGACTCTTACAGCTTCAGAGATTTTTATAGAGGAGGAGTGACCATAATTTTGCCAACTGTAAAAGGCCAACTCAAACATCTGCACTGCAACAAGAGCTCTGAAATCGAGCATCTTGCATTTGCTGTTCAGCTGCTTAAGCACTGTGAGAGTGACAGAGCTTCCCAAAATATTCTCTCCAATAAGTCTTTTCCTACTGGTTCATTCCTGATCAGGTAGATAACTTTTTATTTCACAGTAGGCTATCTAGTGTCAACACCTTACCTGGGAAGTATCTTTTTAACAGCCCTGCTCCAAAGACCAAGCTCTTCTTTAAATGATATTTTTCAAAATCCACTTCATGTTACAAACTCATTTCCACACTGTACTGTGTGTTTCTGGTGTTTGTTTGGAGATCATAAATGCAACAGCTATAGCTATAACAACAGCTATACAATAGCTACATAGGCTTGGTTAAGAAAACACAGTCAGAGGGACTGCATTCTATCAAAAGCACACTTACAAATTGCACACTACTGAATTATTTCAGAAATAATTATTTGGGTTATCAGGCTTTTTTTTCTTTTCCTTGGGGATTTGACTGTCAGTTTTCCCACAGAATATGAGAAAATCATTGTCCATCTTGTAAGTGAGAAAAACCAGGCGAACACACACTAATCCAGTTTAAGGTATTCATCCCTCTCTGGGGGGGTTTGCAATGCCACCACTTGCTCTCCTCCTCTGCAGTTCCAACATGCAGGTTGAGGTGCCCTCCTAGAAGGCTGCTCTTTTATTTCAGCCAGTACATGCAACAGCTGATCTTCACAAAGTTCCTAAGATTGCCTGAATGGCAGTAATTGTATTACACTGAGCCTGTTTTGATGGTACCAAGTGTGAAATTTTGTCACCCGATTAATTCATCCCTTTGCCACAGGCGTGAACAGCAGAGCAACTGAAAATGTTTCCTAGAGAGCAGAAGCCTTGTCTCAGCTGCAAACTTCCCTCTCTTCATCCCCAGAGTCAGAGGCTGGAAGTGTTTTCTCATGGAGCAACAGGGACTCCTAAACACATGGTGAGCTGGGTCATCCGAGGGCAAGTCTGTTTCAATTACTTTTTATTTTAAAACCCCAAAGCCCTTTGCTGTGCAGTGCTGTACTTTCTGACTTTGTCACAGGATAGCTGCTACTATTTCTAGGTCAGTAGGACTCCAGCACTGCCCTTTGGCTGTATTTTCACAAGACTCAGTGTCAGACATCCCCACAGTAAATTGCTCCTATTGTCCGTTGCTTTAGGGAACCATTGGTTTCACATAAAAATACGACTACTTTTGTTAAAGGATACGGTCATTCATGATCTGAAATCTCCCTTGCTCTGACAATGAGAAACTGAGAAATTAGTGGCCTATGCTACAGCATCTCTTGACACAGTCCTCATGCACACAAGCCAGACTGACAGACCACTACAGCAACAGTGCTGATGTACAATAAGGTGAAAACTCCAGTTCCTCAGCACTGCCTTCAACAGACACTGCATTCAGCCTTAGAGCTGAGTTTACAACATAAGATAGGAAAAACATTGCATTTATGATATTGCCTTATTGTTTTTCCCTTCTCTTCCTTTTAAAGTAGATTAAACTGATGGGCAAAAGCCCTCATTTAAAGTGTCATGCCTAATGTGATTCCCACAGTAGGACTGGACTCTTCCTCCCTAAAGAGAAGAAAAATACACCCTGTGCAGGATTTAGAGATGATTCCTTTGTTCACTGTTAGTACATTTTGCAAATTGGACTTTCCCTTTAGCTACTTCGTTAATTTATCACAATCAATGCATGGGACCAGACTCCAGCCAGTTTAGATTATCTTTCAAAATCTCCACAAAGCACAAATTCCCAAATCCCAAAGAAGAAAATTAACATTTAATGCCTATTGCTGAGCCACCTGGAAATATAAGGAAGTTGTTTCTCAAAAGCTAGAACATTTCTCAAGCATTTTCCCTTAATTTCTTTCCTTCCCTTGCTACTTCTCACCTGTATAAGTCCAAAGATTTGAAAATACTGAAGAATAACCTCTTTCTTTAGAGGAGTTGACTATAAAAATATATTTGGAGATTAGGGTCATTATGATCATTCGAATCACCAGAGACAACCTCGCCAGAGAGAAATATCACAGTTTCAAGGGAAGCTCATCTCTTGATAGGGAGAGCCCAGACAGTAACTCCTGTCAGGGTTGATTTTAGTCAGGCTTCTGTTTGAAAACATCAGAATTATTAATTAGCTCATGTACAAAGAGTGACAAAAATACTCAGTAATACATGAGCACTGTCAAAGATCTTCCAGTAGGAGACTAAGTTACATCCCACTAGGGTGGAAATCCTCGTGTTTTTAACATTTATTCTACTTTCTGATTAAAAAGACTAGGCAAAGACATTCTGTTGGTATCTCAGGCCCACAGAATTGGTACAGGAGATTTTAGAGAAGAAATTCTAGCAATTGTTTGGTTTTCTTTCTCATTCCTTAGCTCTCTGTTCATTTTTGGAAATTCCCAAAGTGATACAGGACCATTTCCAGAATGAAGTTCACCAGCTGTGTAACAACCCACGTCTTTCTTGAGAGTTCCATGACTTGGAACCCAAAGTAAAGAGAAATCAAACCTGATGCTGCATGAGGACAAAATATTACTATCTCTATTCCAAGCTGTGATACTGGTTCCCTTTAGATCTTAAGGAGAACAGAGCACAGTTAATCACTTGCTCCACTTCCAGCAGCTCCTGAAGCTTTGGGCTTTCATCCTGTTCAGCTTGCTAAAGGCAACACATTCACAAGCCAGAGTGACATGTTTTTCAGTATGAAGTTGAGTAATTAAACAGCTAAATTCTTTAGCTCATTTTAAGTCAGGTCTTTCACAGAATCCCATTTTTACTTCGAAAGTGAGGAGCAGTATATTCTCTAATCTACTCAATCACCTCTGGTTCAGATGCACAGGGCTTTCTGGTTCATAAAGCTGCAGTTTTAAATCACAATACTTCCCTGATGCGCTAAACTGCTGATCTGTAATGCGCAGTTAGGTGGGAAGATATGGAACCAGTAGATATTCCCAGCTGCCAGGCTTCTGCACACACTGAAGCAGAAGGGATGAATTCCTGATGCAAACTGATCAAATATGTATGTGTTTTGCTAGGAGAAAAATGGAGCAGACAGTCTGGAGATGCAAAAGGAGACATGAGGAACCACAGCCACATCTAAGTCACTACCCCTGCACTGTGCAGTCCACCACCATCAGTCTCTGCATTGTGGGTCTGCTCTTTAGAAGATGTTCCCATCTGCGTTTCCTGGAAATTATAAGTAAAATCAGAGACTTAATGAAGAAATAATTTTCTAGTCTGGTACAGCAACTACATCACAGTGTCAGACTGTTTCAGCATGCACGTGCACACACACCCACCACACATTCTCCCTCTGCTCACATTATATACATAAGGTATATATTTACAAATGCAGGGGTAGATTTATTACACACATATTAAAAGGGGGAAATATGCCTCATATGCTATATCAGTTGACTTAGGCTGTTGACTGCAGTTGCTATTTAATGGTTGAAAGAGATTTAGATAATGAAGCCGCTGGATGAGGAAGCAATGGTATTTATGAGACTAACGAATATTTGGGCTTATCTCGCCTTAAAATTACTATAATAGGAAAAAATAGAGAAGTCAAATGGGCAATTGACGGCAACAACAAACAGAAGCTTTCACAATTCAAGCTTTAATTATGTGGAATGCATTGGCTAGAAAGGACGACCCACAATTTCACTGAATATTCTAGTACATCACTCTACTCTATGTCAAAAAGGTTACTTCTGCTCCTCAAACATACAGGAGCAGCAGCTATTTTTGATTACTTCAAGAAAGAAATTTACTGAATCTGATTGATATTGAGCTTCTGAGCTCTTTTTCCTCCCAAGATGTTTCTTGTTCACTTCACTTATTCATTAGTAGCTTCCTTACACGCTGCATAGATTTTAAAGCAGAGAATGGCAAAGCAAATAAACAGAGATTAAATAAAGCTGCAGCAAAGTTAGGTCCTTAAGAATTAAATCCAACCTCTAAACTGCAGAGGCAACTCTTCAAAAGTCACGCTAAGTAGAGTATGTACATTTGCAGTCCAACTTCCATTTAAAGTGGATGACAAGTTTAGCAAGGATAATACCCTTCAAATACTGGCTGATTGGAGAGGCAAGGACATTTGCTCAATTTGCAGATAGTATTATCCTCCTGGCTTCCTGGGAGTTGATGCCCCGCTGTGAGCTTACAATAAGAGTTTTCCTTCTGAAGCCCCTGATGTGGGAGAATTTTTCTTAAAGATCATTGGAAAGTTTGGGGGTTTTTATTTTAAACCACTACAGCAAAAAAGTAAAGAAGATTAATTGGGTTTGCTGCACTATTCATCTCACTGCTTTTGGCTAATTCACAGTCAGCATACCCTAGAAGATAAGACTTTAAATCTCAGATATGTCCTTGTTTATTACAGGATATTATAAAAGACAAATGCTTTTGGGTGCCAAGAAAAAGTTACATAGTATTTTAACCTATATATGCATGATTTCTTCAGATTATTAATCTAGTATTAATCTACCTGCAAATTCATATCCAAAGATAAAATATCCTGCTATTTTTCCTTCTAATTCCTAACCACTTAACAATCAAGATGCACAGCAATGTGTTGATCTCATCTAGTACCGTTTCAAGTGTAAAGTTCCATTCGCAGCAGAAGGTTTCAAACAGATGGTGCTTGGCTAGAGCCAACTGATATACAAGTAAACCAGGACATCCTGACAGCTATGGCCAACAGCCTGCACAACAACTCCCAGAGAGCTTATAAGGCAAAGCTCAGTCTTACGGAAAGGCTAACGCTTTCCAGGGAATTTGTTACGAACGTTGAGACTGATGTGGTAAAAAAAGCCCACGTGCACTGTGACCTGCAAAACACAGAAGATCTTTTGAATCTGACTCACCAAAAGTTTTCCTACAATTAATAATTGGGCAGTTCATTACTTGTCAGTGAGAGAGATCAGATATTTAATTTTCCTGACTCATTGGAAAACAGGTTAGTAATTAAAAAAAACCAACCTACTGCAACACAGGAATACATTATTATATCTATTTACTATCAGTTTTCTCTATGTATAGCACATATATACATCTTATATTAACAAGATAATCTTCTTTTTACAGATTAAATAACTACATGCTGGTTTTCAGCAGAACATGATCCTTCACTGTAAAAGCAGGAGGCAAGAGACAATCAGGGGCAGCCTTCAGGTCAGGTGTTGGTGCTGTGACTGGAGCACCTGGAGCACTCCGACCATCTCAGCTACTCCCTGGGAAAGCTGCATTAACCCCCTTCTCTGGGTCAGGCTGTCTCTTCCTCCCACACCTCACCACCATAACCATCCAGCTTCTCTGCTGCAGATCCAGGGAGGGGAGGTCACCAGGGGCCACTGCCTTACTGGGGTGGGGATCAGGTTTATTGTGCTGAGCTGCTTTTTCTGCTGTGAAAAGGGAAAGAGCATTACTGTAACAAGGAAGGGAGCAGGGGTTACTCTTTACACATGGGAGCAGAGATGCCCCCCAGCCAAAGCCCAGCTTGGATTCCTCCCCCATAGGTGCTGAGGCAGGACGAGCCTGGCATGGAGGTTTTCCTGACGTCTTCAGCAGGGTACGAAAACTGAAAAATGGTCAACACATTAATTGCACTAGTCTGAACGAACTGAGCTCTGCAATACACTTGTTAAATATTTTATCACTTCTGATTAATTGATGGATTTTTAATTTTTAACTATGCTCACATATAATTCTAAATTCTTGGCAAGAAACAAAGGACCGACATAGTTTAGTAACCTGCACTCTGTGAATCCTGTACCCATTTCTCATTACGATCAAGACCATCACCTTCCAAACCAGAGGAACAATTTCAATGAATTTAATTTTGAAATTTTGAAATATATGAAAAAATTGAAATATTCTAAGATTCTTGGCATTTCTGAGGCACAATGCGCCCAAGATTTCTATGTATGTTACAAACATTAAAAAATGTCTGCAATACCTGCTACATACTATAGCCTGGGGCTCTTTCAGTCCACACCACAAGGAAGGTAAGACACAAAAACGCTGCCTGTATATCCTTAGCCTGCACAATTAATAAACTGAGACTAAAGCTCTCTTAATCCCTGGTCTCGTATCTGATTGAAGTACATTGGGGACAACCTTTTTTTTTTAAAACTTGTTAGTACATACAGCTATGATGTATCTTTTCTTGTAAAAACTAACAAAACCAACCAACCAAAGTAGCAACTGGGATTCAGTTTCCTTCTGTTTACCACCTTACTGTGTTCCAGAAGGACTAAAAGAGAATCAATTTATACCACAGTTTGGGGGGAATTGGAGTTGGCTGTCAGTCCATAACCATATTTGTGCTGACAGGGAATTCTCTGCAAGGTCTGCTGAAAAAGAACCAAAATTGATAAATAGCCACATTTACATCCTTGAACATCATCTTTTTGCAGGGGTTTGTTTGCCTGTTTTTACTAAGACAGTTTTTTCATAGAAAACACAAGGATAATTCACGTGATCACAGCCTCAACTGTAAATATAGAGATGTTTCTGATCAGTCCGTTTATTAGTATTCAGCAAACCTGGACATCAAGTAGGATTTGTACACACTCGTAAGACCCAATATCAGCCACAAACAGCATGAAATATAGACAGACAAAAGAGACAAGGGATGGAAGGGCAAGGTACACGTCCCCATTACACAGACAAGGAACAGAGACACTGAGAGACACAGCAACTGGAGATGCGCAGAAAAGCCATGTGAAATCCATTCACCTTGAAAAATTCATGTCAGTGGAAGAACCAACCACTGCTGCTGCTGTTTGCCAAAAAGCAAGTGCGACCCAAAGCATCATCGAAAAGAACTCACGCTTTATATGTGTAACTTATATATGTAACTTTCAGTATTTACACTCAAGTTCTTCCTCTGAATACTTTTACAATGTTGTTACTGAGAGGAGACCCAGGGAGACTCCCCCCATTTGAGGGGTTGGAACCATCCCAGGTCGGGTGCTGAGCCAGAGCATTCCTGCACAGCACTCCCTCCTACTGTCATGAATACCCAGACTGATGTGGAGTGGCCCCCCGGGTGGCAGTCACTCTGATCTGCACTACATGAATAGAGAAACATCCTTTCACTGAGAAATGAAAGCTGACAGTCAGTCCAACTCCTCCTGTACCCATCTGCACAAGCTTTCACATCCAATACTACTTCAAATGCAGGAATTTAACTACAGGGCTCTTCACTTCCATTTGGAAAATAAAGCTGCAGCTCTGTATCCCTGCTCTTTATTCTGAGGCTGGGTTTGTCAGAGGGGTTTTTGTTGTTGTTTTGTTTTATACTAGCACTCAGGGCCTCAGCCGTGTACTCCTGATTAACTGTTACAGATACAACAGCACAGGCTGGACAGGTGATTTACTTACTGCAGAACATGTTGCAGCAATGGAGAACAGTGATTTCATCTCTCTGAGTTTATAGCTGAAGCCTTTTGGAGGCAATTCCTTATGTCCCTGAGGGCAGATGAAAATGATTCATTGTGTATGAGTACTGTTATCCCACTACTACCACCATGCTCTTATTTCACTATTAATTGATGATTGGAGCAGTGCTAATGAACTCTGAAATGAGCTTGTTCACCTATCCCTTGGCCAGGACAGCTGCAGAAAGGTCACTAAATGGAAAGATGTACGAGGGGCACAAAAACTGCAGGAGCAATGCATCCAAGCGAAAAACATCTTTACAGTCTCCTCACTTGATATAGAAAGGTTCAGATATTCAGAAGACTGCTCACACCAAAGAAAACTGCAAAGACCTAAGAAGTTTCCGTCAAGTAATGTAATGACTCCTGGGGTAGGCTGTCCTGCTGAGATACCAGGGATACACATCCAGCTGCTAGGAAACCAGCTCGATTTGCTGCACACTTACACCAAAGGAGATAGGAAGCAGAAACATATGTTCCATCAATACCAGAGTCACAGCAGGACTCAGAAGTAACCATATGGTAACTACTTTTAAATACAGAGTGAAGGGCATTCTATTAATGCTGATATAATGCTGCAATCTCTAGTTTATACCCTTATTGATCTTGGATGCTTGCAAAAATAATTGAAGCAACGCTGAATATATTTCCGATTTTGCTGCTTATTCAGTTCTGTTTCATGGTTCTTCAAAGGCAGGCTACAGTGTCTATGCATATATTATTTATCAGATGTATGCTTTTCCCATTTACTCATCAATTACGTGCATTAACTCCTTAACTACTTGCAGCTTGAAACCTGCAAGCCCTGTTTGCCCTAATTTTAGTTTTGACTGGCACAGTCAATGAAAGAAGCCATAAAATAACAGCATTAATAAAGATTTATGAAATCTGCAAATTAAATTAGTTAAGTCATCACCAAATGTTGCTTTTTTTACTGGACTATGAAACATATGTAAAGCCCTAGCACATTCTAGAAATACATATAGCAGCAGAGTTATTCTCTAGATGTAAATTGACTGAGCACAGCTATCTTGACTTTGATCATAGAATTATAGAATGGTTTGGGTTGGAATGGACCTTAATACAGATCCTTTGGGGCAGCTCATATTTGTATAAAAATGCTCCAATCAATATTTAGCAGCTAAAGCAGCCACTGTCATGAAAAATGTAAAAATGGATTTGTACAACCTACAAGGATGATGCAATAGCTGAAACAATCCCCGGGAAAAAAAGTCTTTTTAGAAATCTCACATCTTAAACCAGCTATGGGCAAAGACTATTTTTTCCTTTGTAGCAGTAAACTGCTTAGAGGGAGAAATGATTTCCTGATCTGCCGACATAACGCTCTTGTAGGAACGAAGTTGCCAGCTGACCTGAAGGGAAAAAGTCAGCCTGAGTTCACGCAGCATCGTTTGAAAAGCAGACCAACTTGCACAGCAAAACTGCTGGTTCAATTCCACAAATGGCAGCCAGACACATGCTAACACAGCAGTTTTGTGACATAGGAATACATTAACATTTATCAAACTGAACCACAATTAATTGGGTGCTACCAGGAAAAAAAGTTTTCCTGCCCACAGTGGATCAAGAAAAGATCTCCTGTGGATTTGTGCCCTACATCCCATACACAGCCTCCATCCATCATTAACAGTCTTTACTCTTTGTCCTTCTCAGTGACATATTCCCACTAATCACTCACACCGCTGCATTCCCCGCTTCCTCCTGAAGACTTGCACCACTTCTCTACTCCCTTGCTACTCCTGTTGAAACCTCTCTCCCTGGCAGTATCTTTATTTCCCCTAAAATATCCAGCATTTCTTCCATATGTTCTTGAACAACCTCCAGTGTCCTCACCACAGCCTGAGATTGCATTTCTCTCCATGAGGAGATCAGTTTGAACACCTTCCCTCCAGACAGCCAGTGACTTCCATTGGCCTCACTGAGCCATTTCTAGAGATTGGATGTATCTGCTCTGCCTTTGGATGTACTGGAAACTGGTAGATGGGTTCAAAAGATACTGGAAGAAAGTAGAGGAGAAAAGATGAACTAGCAGACAAAAGGAGAAAAAGAATTATCAAAAACTTTTAAGTTCCTTACAAAAGTAGCTTAAATATACAAAAGAAGGTGAAGCAAAAGTGGATCAGTAATACAGCAGTTCCCAGTAAAACAAAAGCACATCAGGAGAAGGAAGGCTCCTTGAGCACAAGGCTAGAAAGAACTGAGAAAATCTCAGAAACAAAATTATCTGAGATTTCAAATCCACTGCCCTAAACAGTATGGCTGTTCCATCTGATTTATACTCTATTCCACTGGATTTAGTGATGGGTTGCTGTACTTCCATGCATGCAAGAGACAGAGTATTTGCAATCACTAACTTTGTGGGGTTTTCTCTAATTTTACTTAGAAAGCTTGTTCAGCCACTTTTTTTGTCATTCAGGCTTATCTGTTGTGAAGCAGTGGACTGTGCCTATCTTACATCTTTTCATCATCTCTGCAATTCAGCCCATCAATTGGGGAGGACTTTTACTGGAGGAGATGGCTTGTGACATCCCACAACTTGGCAATCTCATACATACGTCTTTGTCAAGGTGCAGCTTGACAAAGCCCAGCTCTTGATCCTGTGTCATGTCACAAAATACAACTGCTGATAAGAGAAGGGTGAGAGGACCATTTCCATTCTTTGGTTACCGGCAAGTAAAATCGAAAGGCTTATCTGTGACTTATCAGCCCCTATGACTCCTCACTGGCTGATGCTGCTGTGTCCAATCCAAAGGCACTACCGGACTCACCTCTGGAAACAATCCAGCCTTTGCAGCCATTGAAAATCGAAACCCATGAAAACACTGGGAATGGTTTTGGGTGTTCACAGCAGTACAGGAAAGGGAAATTCAAAAATTACACAGAGTTTCTACTGGGCTGCTCGCCACTTTCCCCATCCATTTGACTTCAGAGCACTTCAGACCTTCACACTTTGAACTCCCAAGGCAGAAAACCACAGCAGGAATTCATCCCTGTTAATGGCAGGAAGCCATTGCTGATGGTTGGTAACCGCTGTCTGGGATTAAAGCTGGGGTCCTGTACATGCATTAAAACACAATAAACTTACTACTTCAAATGTATTCCCAAATTATATCAACTGTCTGTTTACTTTTCCCTGTGTTACTTCCATGGTCTTAAAATAAGAAGCATTTATCCAGGTAAAAAAGATCCCATCTTACTGACAGGGGGACCCCAGCATAGCAAGTCCAGAGAAGGCCATGAAGATGTTCAGAGGGCTGGAGCACCTCTGCTATGGAGACAGGCTGAGAGAGCTGAGGTTGTTCAGCCTGGAGAAGAGAAGGCTCCACAGAGACCTTAAAGCCCTTTCCAGTATTTAGAGGGGCTACAAGAGAGTTGGAGAGGGACTTTGGACAAGGGCATGCATAGAACAAGGGGGAATGGCTTTAAACTGAAAGAGGGCAGGTTCAGATTGGATATTAGGAAGAAATTCTTCCTCATGAGGGTGTTGAGGCCCTGGCACAGGCTGCCCAGAGAAGCTGTGGCTGCCCCATTCCTGGAAGTGTTCAAGGACAGGTTAGATAGTGCCCTGAGCACTCTGATTTAGTGGAAGGTGTCCCTGGCCATGGCAGGGGGGTTGGAATGAGATGATCTTTAAGGTCGCTTCCAACCCAAGCCATTCTGTGTTTCTATGATTCTATATAATTCCAGAATTTCCATGACATGCTCTGAACTTGGTTGTTAGTCTGCAGAACATATATATACCTCCTACAGCACCCTGAATTCCCCTAGAGCAGCATGTTTTACCAGGCAGTTCATAGTAATCTATGTTTTCTCCTGTCACTGAATACTCATCAGTCAGAATAGATGGGACACTCCTGTGAGCTCCTAGGTATCACAAGCTGTGAGACTGGTGGCTTCAATTAGGAGGCATCACGAGCTTAACACACTAATGCAAAGGAAGGAATATATTCTTTCTGTAGGATGAGTTTCTAAAATGCAAGAGGGCTATTGGCACATTTGAGGCTGTGAGTGAGAGAGGAGTGCCAACAGCAAGAGTCCAAGCTGTACCTGCATTCCAATTTGGATGCACTCTCTAGATGCTGTCCTGGGAGGTGGCTTTCTCTGTTGCATTGGCAGCTGCTAAATACAGCCCTGGGAAGAGCTACATTCTGTCAGCAGATAAAACACTATTCCCTCCAAACACCTCAACCTTGTGCTCAGCCTCTGCAGAAGTATTCCTGCTATCAATTCTTGTTCTTGCTATTGCTACACTAGCACAGTTAAATTGATTCTTGGTGTTATTAGCTCAATACATCCACAGGTTTATATGGGGGGGAGGGCAAGACAGGAATTATGAAGGAAAAAAAAAGGCTTTTCATTGATTGGATTGTTAACTTGCTGTGAAGATAAAATATGCACATTCTGTATGAGGCCTTTGTTGGACACGAATGGAGCACAAAGAACTAAATAAGCACTAATTACCAGGAGCTAAAATTAGTCTCTCCTAGCCTGTGGTAAATACAAAGGTGAGTTTTAATAGAGGAGCAAGGAGATTAAGCAACATGAATTCTGACAAGAGCCATAAGGAAAGGGCAAGTAAATTATCCCTTGTGATCCAAAAATATAAAATGAGGAATTCATTATGCTTTCCCTTGAAAAAAGCCACAGCTTCTTTCTTCATAAAAATTCAGCCTAGGACAAAGAGGCATTATCACATGTATTCTGCAGTTGTGAAGGAACTACATACTGATCTCCAAAATTCCTGAGTCCTATTTACTTGTGATCAGGATAGACATTTGTTAAGTATTACCACTGCTGCCTAAGTCAATACCTTCTGGAGCTTATAGTGTATCTTTTCTTTCAATGCCTCAGTTCCACTGACACTGGCTGCTGTATAATAGAACATTTGGCATTTTTGGCATATGGCATTTTTATGCCATACAAGAGGAAAGCACGTGGCCCAATTCTGAACAGTCTCTTTTTAAACACTTATTGTTTAAACTGAAAGAACTCAATCATACAAACTAAATATAGCCAAGAACAACCATAAACATGCAAGGGTCTCAGGAGAAGGAAAAAAAAAGGCATGATATGTGTCTATCCAACAGTTCTGGTATAAGGAATATGTATATATAAACATATATAGATATATGTAGATACATACATAAAAATACTTTAGATTCAAAAGAATGTCTTGCTTCTACAAATTACCATGTATGACAAAGTTCAGCAGCTTTGGAAAATCTGAAGTGTGCTAATGTCACCTAAAAGCAGATGGGAGCAGATTTGGAAGCAGGCTCAGCAGGGCAGAAGAGGAAGAAGCAAGGAGACAGATTGCAAAAGGAGATACTCTAATTTTCCAGTAGCAGAAACATTTTTTAGCATCTTCACAGATGTTGGCCAATTTACACAGCTTATGAGAAATACAAGTTCGAAAATAATCTGGAGCATCTGGAACACTATTGAGCTCTGGTGGATGGTGCTCATTTCCCTTTGAGTCTGTTAAGTAAAGCTAATGAAGCACTAACAAAGCTGTTTTCCTCTAGTTTTTTGTTTAGTGCTTGGAGTTGCTGGAGTTCAGTAAAACATGAGTTTCCTTTGACATATCTTTTGTTTGTTTTTATGTGGTAGATGCATTGATAAGTTTAAGAGAGAATGGGCTCCTACTGCAAATTTTTTGCTCGCAAAAGAACTAATCTGATTTGTCCCTTCTATCTAGGTGGCAATATTCACCAAACTTGCAAGAACCTTAGAACTCACCAGCGACATAATGGTTAATATAGGCCAAAAGATAAAATAAAATAAAATAAAATAAAACAGATTCAGAAGCTGTGAGAAGGACTGGGGCAAGGAGGCTGTAAAGGGCAGGCAAGCCAGACCACCAGAGTAAATTAAACAGTGCAAGTTCCACTTCCCTAGATTAAAATGCATGACTTTGGAAGGGAAGAAAGGTTATAATGGGGAAAGCTAAGGGAAACACATCAAAACCACACGTAACTGATGACTACAACCCATAATGAGTACAGAAAAATGCTTTCTAGTTCATGATTATTAGTAGGCTAAACTAATTTCTCCCTCAAAAACTGTCATCTGGAATGCTGATTTTGGAACTGAGCCATCATTCAAAAGAGCGGCATATTAAGTATTATTCTCCAAGCTTTGAGGGGTGAATTCTTTCATGTGGTTATAAGAAATGAAGAAGATTCAACACTTCTGCAATCCTTCCATGACTTTGCTCCCAAGTTATAGCATAAGGCAAGAGAAGTTAAATTGTCTCACTCTAGAGCTCCCAAAATAAGTCCAATCAACCTCCTTTAAATAACCTGTTGGCTTTGCTTCATTTTTGTTCCCAGCAACATGAGTTTCCTCCAAGACAACATAGAAAAGCAGAATGCAGCTACTTAAGGCAGA
The DNA here is from genome assembly GCF_001604755.1 of Lepidothrix coronata. Lineage (NCBI taxonomy): Eukaryota > Metazoa > Chordata > Aves > Passeriformes > Pipridae > Lepidothrix > Lepidothrix coronata. The sequence continues at coordinate 1,216,188 of NW_016690310.1, read as the reverse complement.
AATTAAGCAGCAAGGGAAGATGTCACCCTGAACCTGACCAAAATGTCTATGCCCTTGTTAACATTTAAAGTGTACACAAAAGGCAATAAACACATTACTTAAGAAATACCAAAGAACCCAAAATACCAGTCAGCCCAACACAGCCAGTAGGCCAAAGGCACCTGGAAACAAATGGAAGAAAATCACTTAGGGATAAAGTTATGTCTTTTTCATACAAAATATAATTAACTTTTAAAAAATCAACAAAAATTACTTTTGTTTTTCTAAAATATATACTAATAATGCTTTCCTCCATTCTCCGTCCTTAAATGGTATGTCCTTTGTATGCACTCACATTATTGATTTCCTGCAAACACCTCTTTCCTACAGTACATTCCTGCTTGCACTTCTCTCCCTCACCTGAAATCACTGTAAAAACTCAACATCTGGATGACTTTGAACCTCACAGACTTGAGACAAAACTGTCTCAGCAGTTGTCCACTCTGCCTACCAGAGAAGATGCCAATCAAGTATTTGCCAAGCTCACTCACTTCTTCAGTAACTTTAACTATGACCTGAAATCAACTGTCTTGCAGGTATTTCCAACTAGAATGAAATTACTTGGCTCAAAGCTCCATATAAGTGACTTCCTTCGTTCACTGAGATGTTTTTGATGTTCACAAGTAACTGTGCAAATTGTTCCATTTCTGCACCTCTTTCCAGTCATAACTTTCCAAAGGCCACGTACACTGAAGTGCATTCATTTCCATACATTAACCAGCATCCTCTGCACAGTATTTTGCATCCATGAAATTGATTTATTAAAACTCACTATCAGCAATTCAGCATAAGAAAGATGTATTTGTGGCAGCAATAGGAGAAGCAAATAAGAGCAGAATAATTCTGCCTCTTCTTCATCACACTTTCAAAAAAACCCAGAGCATTCATCATACAAAGAACCTGGCTTTCCAGTAACAGCATCTTCTTCATACATATGCACACTTCTTCCAGACTGCAGTTAATTATTTCCCCAGTAAAATTATTTCTATACAAATTTAAATAATGCTTATAGCTTAGTGAAATGCACATGCACAAAAAATAACTGTAGTCCCAAAAATCTGGACCAGATGCTGATATTTTTTCATTTGTTATGAGAAAAATTGAAAGCACATTGCAGAAAAATAGAGAGAATGACACCATCACTTCCATCACTGGGCAGCTCTTGAGCTGTGCTTCTGAGCTATGACTCCACCCCAAAGGGCTTCAGCTGTGCTACCAGCATCACCAAAATCTGGGTGTGGACCTTGAGGACCACAGACGTGACAGTACTGAGTGTTTTGTGAGGAAAAACACTCATTGTGTTTATCTTGAGTTTCCCCCTGCAGCCCATGGTGAGGCAGCTGTGCCCCTGCAAGCCCATTCCCCATTCACCTGTGCTGTCTCAGGGAAGGAGGTAGAGAAAAATTGGGAGTAAAGTTGAGCTCAGGAAGAAGGGAGGTGTGGAGGGAATGTGTTCGAAAATTTGGTTTTATTTCTCATTACTCTGCTCTGATCTCACTGGTAAAACATTTAATTAATTTCTCCAAGTCGAGCCTGTTTTGCCTGTGATGGAGTGAACTCTCCCTGTCTTTATCTCAACTCATGAGTCTTTTGTTGTATTTCCACTCCCCTGATCACCTCAGGAGGGGAGCGATGGATCAACTGTGGCGGGCACCTCCGTGGCCAGCCAGGGTCAACCTCAACCCACCACAACAGTGCTTGAGATAAAAGCTAGATACAGATATAAGAATATAGCTGTTTATACAAATAAAGCCAGTATTTGGCATGCAAAGATCCATTTACAGGTCTCTAATTCTGACTAGGTGTAGGAAGTCCTGAACCACACAACTGGGGGGGAATCACTTAACAGGTATTTGAAGGTGCTGCCCACATTACAGTTCACAGAAACAAACAAACCCAAGGTCTCCTCACTCCTGGAAGTCCCATTGCAAATGTAAACCTGAAGGAAACTGGACAAAGTAGGAGACCAGCATTTTGTGAGAAATCTCAAATTATGTTAAACAATTTTTCTTACACATATCCTTCATACAGGTGCTCCCAATTTCACTGTGGTAAGCACAGCCTACGCTACAAAACACTGATGATAGTTGCTTAAATACATGTTGCTCCAGCAACTGCAATATGGGGATTTAAAGCCAGAATGTTTCAAGTGATTTATGATTCATTTCTGCATCTCAATCTAAGCTCTGAAAAGCTTCAGTCCTCATCTTTCTCAAGAAATGTGCAATTTGATGCACAAATGAATATTCAGATGATGAAGTGAACAAAAGCATCTCTGAGAGAACACCAGACTGCAAATGCTGCTCCATTTTGGGAGCCAGAGAGTGGCAAATAATGACTGCCTTTCTCAGTTTGTCATCTCTGGGGAGCATGGAGAAGGCTGGATAGGACACAACGCCCACGCCAGTGGCCAAGCCAGGGCAAAAACAAGGCCTTACAGCCCAAAATGCCATTCCATTAAATACCACTGTGCCAGTCACATGTGACAGTGCCAGCCACACACAGAGATGTGTGTTCGACTCAGGACTTCTGATGAAAAAGTTCATTTTTAGCCAGTACCCCTGTGACTTGGCAAAAGCAACACCCATCCTGAAGTCACTCCTACAAGGCAGGGAACACTAATGCTAGTTCACATATGCTGATGGCAAAATAACAACCTTAAGCAGGAACTCATGTACACGTATTTCCAAATACAACTCCATACATACTTTCTAATTCCTTCTGGACTACAAAAAAATGGTTTTTAAACAAAAGTCTGACCAGAGATACCGAAATACAGCATGATGTACAGTTATACACAATATTTACACCCAAGAAGTGAGTACATGGCAGATACACAGTGCAGGGAAGGATAAAGTAGAAAGTGATCTTTAATTAAAAGGCTTGAGACAAAATGATTCTGGCTGCTGAGATAGGGCTTAATTTTATTTCTGTCATGTGTACTGGATTAAATGGCTTGGAAATGTTCATATCACAAGGTTAAAACACAAAAAGCTTGCTCAGGACAATTTGATTTTTTGAAGGTGTCAGTTACAAAATTGGGAATAATTTTGTCCCATCAACTCTTCTCCACATTGTGTCCTTGAGGAATCCTCCAGAACAACATCCACTGATGTGCAAAGCAGGATTACTTTGCTTCATGTTGAAAACCAACAGCCCTTCAAATTCTAAGAGCATCTCACATAGCTTAGGAGACAACATAATTAATGGGGTTTGGTTGCTTTTGGGTCTAATTTTTGAACTTGAAATACCTTGAAAATGTAGTTTCTGGTCATACATGGGGCACACTCTCATTAGGACTTTTAGAAGCATCCAAGACTATCAGACATTGCCAAAATATTTTATAGATATGTGTGCACTGACAATGAACTGCATTTTTAAACATCTTCTGTTGGCCAAAATTAAGAGGTTTAAATTGAGAAAACAGGCTTAAATTTTATTAGGCTGGTCCAATACATGAAGTCTAGTATCACAGCCTATAGTAATGTTATGTGGATCTTGTAAGAGTTTCAGAATCACATTCTTTAATTTTTTTTATAATTCTCTAGAGGGCCTAAAAGACTATTTTTAGAAGTGCAAAGGTAGATTTTGTTTGAACTCACTACTGCTTATTCACTACCTTATTCATTCACCACAGATGAAGGAATCTTTGCTAAGTGATGATATAATATTAAAAAAAAAAAAGAGAGAGAGAAAAAAAGGAAACAAATCAAGCTTGCTCTAAATCCTTGGGAGTTATTTAGCTCCCTCACTCTCCATGAATTTCTTAAATGGCATAATTGCCATTGACCTTCCCTGTTGTTTAGGCCCTTAAACATGAAGGGAAGGTCAGAGCCAGTAAATTGCCAGCACCCTTAACTGAAGCACATTGATCAAGGCCAGTTTAACACTTGCTTAGTTTAGCAGATAAAATGTGGCAGTCAGCAATTCTAAATAAATTATATGATTTCTAGATAGTGATGTACGATTTTCACAAACATGATGACTCAGCATCTGGGAGAGAGGAAAACAGAAGAAAATCCCGGGAGTTTTAAGAGAGGCCATAGCATAATTTAGCCTGTCTTTTTTATCATGGCTAAGCTTTGCGAACAAAGATTTGGGAAGGGCTCTACCCATGTTTGTCACAAGCGTGCTGGTGGCTAAAAAGGCCAATATGAGATAGACACGTCCAGTTACAAAAGACAAAGCAGAAAGACTCCTTAGGTGGTATATTCTGCAAGACACGATTCTTTCTGCGTTGCCTTTTCTCCTCAAGGGTGATCCTGCGTGCTTTCTCAAAGGCATCAGCAGCGTTATAGATGGTGTGTCTCCAGACCTCCCGGCTGGAGGCCAGAGTAGACCAGTTACGTTGATCAATATGGCCAAGGCTGAGATGTTGTTTCGGGGAGTCCTTGTATCTTCTCTTTGGGGCTCCTCTCTTGCAGCAGCTGGTGGCAAGTTCACTATAAAGCAAGATCTTAGGGAGGCGGTGGTCCTGCATCCTGGAGACGTGTCCTGCCCAACACAGCTGTGTTCTCAGTAGCTTGTCTTTTTACTAAGAATTGGATAAAAATTCCTTGAAACAGCACTACTAACAGTCAGAGTGGTTTGGGTTGGAAGGACCTTAAACATAATCTCATTCCAACCTCACTGCCACAGCAGGAACACCTTCCACCAGACCAAGTTGCTCAGGGCCCCATTCAGCCCGGCCTTGAACACTTCCAGGGATGGGGCACCAACGGCAGACTGTCCCAAAGATGTTGCACCTGAAGGATGGTTTAAACAATTTGCCAGTGATAAAGACTAATGGGAGTCTATCTGCAAAGTCTGCAATACATCATGAGCTACATCTTTGACTACAGTACAGTATAATTTGCTACCACTGGAGGCAAATAACCAGACAGACATTTTGTAGACATTTAGGTTGGAAAAGACCTCCAAAATAATTGAGTCCAACTGTTAACCCAGCACTGCCAAACCCGCCACTAAACCATGTCCCTAAGTGTCACATTCACATCTTTCACATTTTGCACAGACCAAAGACACAAGTAGTAGAAAAGCACAGGAGATTCAAGTTTGCAGCACTGCTGTGGAAACACAAACACTCTGCTCAAGTATTTGATGTGATGCTATATTTAGAAGCTATTTATTAAAAGATGAAGGTCTGAAAAAGACATTTTAAGATTCACTTTATTTACAAGTGGTAATTTCTTTTTCTTTTGAATAGATGAGCTCTAAGATCAGGTGAATTATCAAAAAAGATTGTGGTTTCTAGTTTCATTAGGCATATTTTTGTTAGTGTTTCTAGTAGGTGTATCTCCTGTTACCTATCACTATGTGATAACATACTCTGCTATTTGTTATGATAACCCAACCCGAAGGGATCTCTATCTAAAATTTAACTTTTTTTTTAAATTTACACAAAACTAAAACTTGCTGTAACTTTTTAAAAGAGCTGTGTTAGCACTGCCAGACAGTACTGGTTGGGACCAATTTAATTTTTGCCTGAATTAAAGGGGAAAAAAAAAAGTGAATCTTATCACTTACTCTGTGCATTTTTTTTCTATTCTCTAACAATTCTGACTGCCACCAGCCAGGTTTAGCTGCTGTGTTAGCAAAGCCTCAAAGATATCAAGGTGCAATAGTGTTCACAGACTAGAGTAACACACCCACCAAGGACAAGGCTGCTTCTGGAGCCACCAATACTAGGCACCAGAATTCAGTTGTGGAGGCTTCAAAAACAGCAAAGCTGAAGCTGTTGTCTTACTTGGCATCAGAAAATCCAAACAGGAGATGCATAAGACCACCAAAGTTATAGATTAGAAATGTTATTTAAAAACATGGTACATTCATGTACTTTGTCATGACTATATGCTACTCATATAGAGAGAAATTCAATAGAAATAGTTTTTTGGTCGCTCCTTAAAATCTTAATATCCCCCTATTTCTGTGGCAAATACAGTCATTCATTCTGCAAAATCCAGTCCCTTTCTGCTTGTTACATTGTTCATATGAAAGAAACTGCAACTTTGATTATTCAGGTAATGCAGATAGAGAATTTTCATGTTGAACTGGGGAGACTCAAATTGATCCTTCTAACATAATGATATATTTACTCCTATCCACATGTAAACTATTTATTAAAACTTCCAAAGCTTACTCCGAAGTATTATGCAGTTCTAATAGCTCTTATGTAGGAAAACTGAAGTGGAGATAGCTGGGTTACTTGAGTTAGCAGACCTGTTACGTTTGATGTAAAAAATACTGCTTTGTACTGTGACTTGACCTCTTCCTACTCATTCGTAGTTTCTGCATCATATCCCACTACAAGTGTCTTCCACCAGCTGCACTTGTATTAGCAGTTAATACAACCAATAACAGAATGTTTAGGAAAGAGTAAGAAAAAGTACATCTTGCTTACAGCTGAATAAATTCCACAAACATTTTGCAACACAACTGTGTCTCAAGAAGTGTCCAACGGGCTCTGGTCCTCACCTCATCCACTCTCCTCCAAAACAGTTTCTTCAAGAAATGCTTTCAAAATTTACCAGTGTGCCAGGCAGGAAAGCCAAATACTGCTTTTGAAGAGTTAAGTGTAGCATTTCTGTGATGGTTAGAAAGATCGATAGGAAAAAAGAAGCACTCCCCTCTTTCTGAGGCAGAGATGAGGCCACAAGTCAGGAATGTGCTTGAGCACATGCTCACTTTTAAGTATATACTCAAATACCAATTCAGTCAAGAGGAAACAAAGGGTGCAGATGTGTGCTTCGTCAAGCATGGGTAATACTTCCTTTCCAAAGGTCAGATTTGGACATTTTCATGCTTTTTACTTCCTCTGATACCAAATGTTTTTTTCAGGCAATTGCGTTTAATAACACTGTAAGGTGAAGAGCTGGAATACAACCTTAGCATATCTGTGAAGTCCTCTGAGCTGCCCTTGCTATTGTAACTGCAGATACCACATTTCAGATATGGTCATCTGAAAAAACAGCATTAGTACTATGAAGACACGGGCAGTGTGTGCCAGCAGCACGGAGGGGTGTAAGCAGCGCTCCGCCAGGACAGGCAAGTTATCACCCCACAGGGATCACAGGGAACCCTGCCCTCAGGGAATTTTAAACCCAATGGTGCTCAGGTTTCACAAGCATTTTAAGTCAATTTCAATGCAGATTGTCAGTTAAAGACAAATCCTGTGATCAAAGCCCCTCTTTAGGACTTTTACCAGCAATTGTGCATCTCATGCTATGAGCTGGGTAAGGGCACTGAATCTAGCTGAAACAGCCTCACATGGGGAGGTTATTCTTCAGCTTGCTTACAGTGTCACCTGAGACAGCACCAACATCTCCCTAGGGACCACACCACCTTTTTCCAAGGTAGCCCATGCACTTAGACTGGCTAACCCCACCTATGGGCACTGCATTGTCAAGTTTGCCCCCTTTAGAAACAGACCACACCACACAGGTCCTACCACCAACCACCCCCTCCCAACATTTTGCAGCATGTATGAAATGCATTACCCAATCTAATTGGGCATATAAAACAGAAATTGGGAAATTGCAAGCATGCCAAGCATTGTTAAAATAACTTCTAATCCCCAGTTTATGTGATTTTGAATTTACCGTGAAGTTAAAGCACAGAGTTACTGGCACAGAACTGGTAATGACCTTACACAGAGAAGCAAGTCGACATAGGTTAGGGGTTTCTCACAAGAAACAGTAATTTAGATGCTGTAAGATTTATGTTCTTGCCACTGATGGATTCAAATTAAGTGATTGGTAATTAAACAAAAATATTTTAAAAAATCATTAAACCAATACATTTGCAGATTCACTGTCATTTGATGGGACATTCCCCAGCAGATGATTAAAATCTAGGGGATTTACCAGACACTCAAGGTGACTATTTTCTCTCTTACCAAGTCTTAGAAATGGGAATAAACCTAAGATTAAAAATCACATCCAGAAATTTGCAAAACAACAAACTTCTGGTTGCAGCATTTGAATGAGATGTTAGCTTTTATAAAAATCAATTTAATTCAAATCTAGGGGCAAACCATTAATGCTGACATTTCTCAAAGTTTGAGTTTTCTTCAGGTTTTGATCACTGCCTTTGATCAGCCATGGAACTGACACACTGAAAGATGACATTTTTCAACACAGTCTGACCATGTATTAACCACCATAAGTGGATTTTGCCTACAAATCAACAAGTCACAATTTAGAAACAAAAATAGTTCAATTACCACAAGCAATTAAAACTCTATTTTAAACTGTTCAGTTTTCTTTAGCCTTACAGAGAGAAACACGATGTCAGGAGGTCAGGGCTTTCATTATCATAATGACGACCACTGCTCTGTCTCCTGTTCTCATGAGTTTCAGAGCTACTACAGCTTTCCGTCCAGCAGGTGATGGACTTCAGGAGAACCCCAAGCCCTCAAAAAAAGTTATGATTTACCAAAACAATAGAAAAAAATCTCATTTAGAGTGAAAAAAAGCTCAGTAACCAAGTCAGAACCTCAAAAACACATTAGCCCATCACTTCAGATGGATTACTAAGCATCAAGGACTAGTCAGCAGTGCAGACCTGGTGGAGATGCCAGCTCTCTTCTAATCAACATCCAGTACATGTGGATGCTGGAGGATTTCAGATAAGCCTCAGGGAACATCAAGATAAGAAAATAGCTGTTTTCCTCTCTAGGAAACCTGCTGTCATTTTGACCTCAGAAAGAAGAAGCTTCTCCATGGACATGTGAATATAAACCTTTAACCAGTTAGCAAATTGAAAACTTAACAAACAGATCTGAATATTTACATTTGGGTATATACACCCAGTGTATATGTATCTTGGAACAGATTGTAAATGTTTCCACTGTGTACTGCTTGTAAAATTTCAGAGTTTGGAAAAGTGCCCTGAATGCTACGTCACTGCATTTGCTGCCAGGATAGGAAGGGGGCTAATAAAACAAGCTTTAGCAGGAGAACACAATGTGAGAAGCAAGTTTTTTTAGAAGCGAGGCCACCTTCAGGTTTACACTTTTCAGTATCAACCTCAGAAGGAAACGAGTGGGGAAGAGGAGAGAAAAGGAAAGGCAGGTGGCTCGGAAAATGATGTATTCAGACTGATGACAACTTTTCACAACAAAGACATCACAGCTAGCAACACAGATGCTGAAAGCCCAACTTATATTTGATTGAATATCTGCTGTGAGAGAAGATGCTTCCAGCACAATTAAGATGAATTTTTAAAAGTCAATTTTGGTCCTCAAAAGGACCAAAACTTCAAATTTTTCTGAAGTTACAGAGAAAGGCTCATTCTGTGTTTTGATTTTTGTTGCATTTATCCTCATAAGTGTTTTGAAAAATTTATTGTAAAAGTAGTTGTGCAGATGCAGGAGGCAGCACTGGAAGTTACCTCTGTTCCAGGGAGGATTATGGTTGGGAAGAAAGGCCATCAGCACCTCTTTAGCCTCTCATAACCCAACCTGGCATTCTCTTTTCCCAATAACACTGGAAACTACAGTTCCCAAGCTGGAACACTCACACACAGTGTGTGGAGCACAGCTAAATGTTCTGCTTGTGCTGTAAGTTGTAGCAGCCCCTGATTCTCACCCAGCAGGGAGGTTAAAACAGCCATTAAGAGTTGACTGGCAGTGGCTTTTTCCTGGAAATAAGAGGAATTCCCAGCTCATGTCATAAGGACAGTAAAGCTTCACTTTCCATTCATTCCAAATGTGTTGAAAGTCACTTTTGTCCTCAATTCAGCTACATAAGCAAATTATGACACACTGTATTGAAGATCACACAGTTTTTTATGAAAAGGATCCTTAATTCAAATAGATGACAGATAGAAAAAGAGACTTTAAAGCTTCAAAGTTGAATATGATAAATAAATATATGCCTGTACTTCATGATAAAAAAATACTGGATGAGAGTCAGTGGAGTTGCACAAAGAAGCAAACATCATCCAACACATGTACAAAGGCCTATCAGGAAATTTTCCTTTGCTTTTCTACACCCACTCACAAGCAATTCACTTTGTTTTCTTTTTAAGTAAGGGGAAAACAGCTACAGAGATTGTATTAATCTTTACTTGACTAAGTCAAGATATGTAGATAACCTCTGTACATACTTGCAGTCAAAACTGGCACATCAATTCCACTGGAGAAGCATTAAGTTCAGTACTTCTAACAAAATACACCAAGATAAAACCAGAGGAAAACTACTGGAAAAAAAAGACCTCTATAAAACAGAGCTGTTTCACTGTGTCTGCAGTGTAAGAGGATCCCATGTACACCATCGACCCAGAAATGGGATGTTAAAGGCTGTTTCATCCAATGACAATGTGCAAGACCTTCGTGAAGTGAAATAAAGTCATTGAGAGCTGACAACTCAAATACGGAAAAATAAAAATACTTCACACTCTCTCACCACAGCAGTTTGCACGCTGGTCACTACTATCCTTCACTGTCCTGCAGAACATGAGACTTAAAAGGTGACAAATTGAGCAACTTCACCTTTAATTCTTTAATCTCCCCTTCCTTGGGTCAGCATGACTGTCATCCACAGAACAGAACTTGCCTCCTCGGCCCCTTCCTCCTGCCCTGTGTCGTTCCTCCCATTGCCCTGACACACGTGGAGCCAGGTGGCAAACTGGAGTGGCTAACTCAGCTAAGAGCAAAACTGCAGAAATCCAGCCATTTCTCTTGGATTCTCTTGGATTACTGTTACCTTGTGCCAGTTGCTCAGCCCATGTCCATGCTCAGCTGCAGATACCCTCACGCTGGCACGGTGGAGAAGGCAACAGGGGAGGAATGTGAACAAGCTGCCAGGGAAGGTGGGACTGTTTCTCTTGGCAACAACACCAGCTTATGCCAGTTAAAAGCAACTATTATTTAAGGCCATAATAACTGCAAGATGAAGTATTTTTTAGATGTCTTTGTTTGCTTTCCTACTTTTATTTTGGCCATAAGAATACAAAAGTCAAAGTTTAATAAAGAATAATCCATCCGAGTCCTTCCTTTGAGTTGCTGTAAAATCAGACATTTTCTTTCAGCCACCACCAGTCTCCCATGCAGCTTCCTTGGTAGGATACCTTGAGGAAGAACAGCAAACCTCCCCAGCTACTTTTTAAACTGCAGAAGTTACTTCCAGTACCAAAAGGGAACCTTCATATCATATGAAGCATGAAAGCCACATCTCAGAGCTATTAACTGCTACTGGTCAAAAGGATTCATCTGGCATCGGTGCAGTGGCACAAACTGATGCCAGCCTTATCCTGGATGGGACTACAAAACAGATTAACAAGGTTTTTTATGTTCTCTCTGTCTCATGCATATTTTATTCTGGATGTTGCAATAATCTGTATCACTGCAACCACTGGTAGTTACCTATCCCTAGCTGAAGCAGCTGCATTCTGAAAGTAAAGAAATTAACCTTCTTCACAGGCCAAAAATTCTCATGGTTTTCCTCAGGGACATAATACATTATAGAATCATTTTTAAAGCCATGCATCAGTTTGAATAAGGATTTACTCAGCTTTCTGACACTAATATTTCCTATGCAGACATGCATGCAGGAGCCATTCCCCCCCAGCTGTGCAGACACTGTGACCTAAACTTGTCATGATCTATGCAGACGCCCACAGACACGGTCACATTTGCTGAACTGCCATAGCAATGAACACAAATCTCGTTCTGCAGCAGCAAAGACTTGTATTGTATTTCCTCGGACTGATGTAGGTTTTTTGAGATGACAGTAACAGGGAGATAAAATCATCATCAAGTCCCAGTCACAGTCAAGAGTGACATTAGTGACTTCAAAAAATCCCAAATTCCAGTGGCCATGAAATAGAATCGTACCCACCAAACTTCTTCCCCTTCTAATTCCTTTTCTTACCTAAGTTTTTCAAGGATTCAAATTCTCAGAGGTCACAAGTACGGAGTAAAAAAGGTTTCTTGTTCATAAAGAGGCAAATACTCATCTCTTGCAGCATCAACACTGCATACCAGTGAACTACAATCACAAAAAACCAAGAAAAGATTCTAAGTCTGGCAGCCAGAGCGCCAAAGAAGAGGATGGACAGGCTGTGGGAGACCTCTTCTGACACCAGAGTCCTACAAATGTCAGTGATCTTCACCTTCCTTCACTTGTGACCCAAGTAGATCTTCTGTGCCCTAATCAAAGTCTATCAACAGCAAACCCTTGAGAAGAACACAGGTTTGACACAAATACTATCAGAGCCATTGTTCGTCCCAGTCCAAGGCATTCAGGAGGTGTTTAGCCACAATAAAAGCCTTGGGTACATCTATGCATCAGGCTCTTACACGAAATACATCTGCCTGTCCCTGGGAGAAAGACAGTGGGGAGGCCAATAACCTGAAAAATATAGAGGCAATAAAAAAAAAAATCAGGAAGAAATTACTAAATTCTTCAACAAATTCTTTGCCTCCACTATCTCTGAAACAAACATGTTTTCTGTGGGTTTTGTGATCCCAGTGCCTCACCTCAAACATTTTGTGACTGATGGGCATCTGGAAAATCATGCCCTATGTATCCACAAAACATAGATATGGCAGAACATGTGGAGAGGTCTGATAACTGCAGCAACTCTATTGTTTACCTTTTAGCTTGCTTTTAAAAGCTGTTTCAGTCTTCCATTAGATAATTACAGGTTTCATATTCTCATTTTCAAGGTTTATTTTCAAAACACTTCTGTCACTAAAGCAATTTCTAAGTTATCTACTTGCCAAAAGCAATTTAGGGACTTTCACATGACAGCAGTGAAGCATACAAAGTATTCCCTTCTTGCATACAAAATAGTGGTATTTAACTACTTTTCCTCTCAATATTATAAAAATAAACATGTAAATCAACCTGCTATTTTAGAATTAGTGAGAGAGTGCCTTAGTACTATCACGACATTCACCTAACATACACTCACTAACATACACTCAGGGTAAATGAGAGATTTTGCACATTCAGTAGTGAGAGAGTGCCTTAGTACTATCACGACATTCACCTAACATACACTCACTAACATACACTCAGGGTAAATGAGAGATTTTGCACATTCAGTACAAGGCAAATATTGGCTTCCCTAATCATGAAAACATGTATGATGCTGAGAAAAGTAGATAACAAGAGGCAGAGCTATTAAAAACAATGTTTAGATTGAAAAAAAATGCATCAGAGGCGCAGGACAAATGCTGCAACTATATTCTTTTCCTCATGATTTTTAAGGAGTAGTGCTGAGATACTTGGTTAGGTTTTTACCCCCTCTCATCCTTCATCATAGTAATATCAGAAATTTTAAGCCTAGCAACCCTCTTTTCCCCTAGAAACCTTAACAGAAACTTTGAGAGAATTGGACAAGTACAAACTGAGCTGCCTCCATACTCATCCAACCTTCAGCAGTGTTCTTCAGATGCTACTATTAAATAGGAGAAAACCCCTCAATTAAAACAGATATCCAAATAAAGACCCTATCAACTCTCAGATAACTTTTTTCCCCCAGATAGAAGATGAATGCTACCTTAGGATTCAGGTATTAACAAACACAAGACTTGTTAAAATCCATCTTCAGATAATAATATGGCTTAATATTTCTTGTTAAGAGGACAGGGAGGATAACTGATGTTCCACATCAACAACTGGTTTTAAAAATAAACCCCACAGTATTTCTAAAGGCATGCTTAGGTTGATGAGTTCTATCTAATCCATGATATATCAAATGCAGACCCCTCAGGGGGTTGTGTGTGCACAGTATGTGTATATATGGCTTCAGTATTATCAGGCTGACATCTGCTCCATCAGGGAAACACAAAAATTGCCAACTCATGGCTTTGATGGTGGACTCAGAGCCCCAGGTTATGTATGAATGCCCAAGAGCCCACCTCAGGAATACTAGGTTAGACAAGTTCAACAACCATCAGCTACCATCCCCAACCTGGCTGAACAGAGCAGCTCCATCTGGGAACCATCATAAATTGCAATTTTTCAAGTCTTCCCCTCTTTCGCATTTCTAATCTGGAAAGCAACTCTCCTTGCAAGCTTAATAGAGGTGCTGGCCTCTCTGTTGAGTGGGATGAAGATCAAGCACTTAGGAAGAATGTCTGATAAACAAATGAGAAGTCATCTCCTGCTCCACCTGCAAGTCTGAAGGAAAGGTTATTTCTGGGAGGACGAGGCAGGGTGAAGACAGGAGGAACTGGCAGGGATGGAAGCTGCTCCTAAACACAGGCACAACCAGGAAAGGAGCAGAAACCTTAAGCAGGCTCTCCTTGAGCTCAGCCTGGTCCCACTCCAGACAGGTTCTCTGTGCACAAGCCACAGGGCAGCTGAGCATCCCCTGAAGTGCAGGGAAGGTGGGTGACCTGCTGTAGCCTGTGTCACTTGCTGGGATGCCACGGCAGGCCTCTGACAGCCCTGCTTGGGTAGAAATGGCAACTGTGCAAACCCTACACAAACCTGAGCACCAGAGGGATGTGGTGAGTGGCCACCCTGTGCACAGACCTCAGAGGAGGACAGAAACCTCCTCTTAACAGCAGTAACATCATCCCTTTGCTAAATAAGGTGGTGAAAACTGAGGCCCACAGGTGTAGGTAGAGGCTGCTGTCCCAGCCCACCCTGCTGCTGCTCCCCCCAAAATCAAAGGTACTAACTGTGACAGCAGCAGGGACCCCAGTCTCCAACAAACATCTCCAGCTGAGCAGAAATGGTGAATCATATTTTCTGTATGTTTAGGTGATCTTTGTTTCTTTTTATTAAATGATTTATTTAAAGCTGTTCTTCAGTCTAAACTTTTCCACATTCTACACTGAAAAACTAAAAAAAAAAAAAAACCAATCGTTGTCCTTTTTATAATGTATTTCAGATTTCTTTTTGCTATCTTGGTTTTAAAAAGCCATGAAGTTATTAGTTTTTGAAGTGATGCAAAACTAAACATGCTGCTCTGAAAAAGCCCGTAATTAAGCAGGCTGTAATCATTTTTCACTATCTGGCTCCTTTTCAAAGCGAACGTCATTCTTCTGTTCCTCCTGAAGAATATTCTCATGGCAGCAGCAGCCATGCTGATCCTAGGCATTAATTACTGTTTGGGAGAACGGAAAGGAGGAAGGCAAACAGAATGGAGGAGAGCAAAGAAAAAAACACTGTACATTTCCACAAAACACCTCACTGTGATATTTGAAAAAGCAGCTTACCAATACCTACCTACACAAGGCTTTTTAGAGGATTTAGAGGTCTTCCTTTTAAGGACCTAACCTTGTAACAATGATCTTTAGCTGCTCAGCCTAAGGAAGATAGTAACTTCAAAATATATTTTTAGTTTACAAAAAAAAAAGGTTAAAAAAATCACTGCTAAAATTATATATATTATATATATATAAAATATATATTATATATATATATATATATATATATATATATATAAACTCTTTGCCTGGGTTATTTTGCAAATGCCCCACAGAGGTCGAGTATTAATCTAAACTAACATTTATTTCTACACAATAGAGAATAATTAAAATTAGCCTGGGTATTAATGAGTTTCTAATGTAGCCTCTTCAGGTGCTAGTGACAACTTTCAGACATCTAATGACAAGGTGTCTAATGCACAGAACGAGGGGAGCCACAATCTCTTACCATGATCTAACTATAAGCTACATGCTAGAACTTTTCACATGAAGTTGGAATCTGTAGAGTCTTTTTTTAATATGTATTAATAGTTCGGTAATTATTAGTGCAGAACAGTAATTACTCAATCACTCGCTAAGTCCATTTCGAAAGATCCCCACAGCAGCCAATGTTTCCTACTCTATTTCACACTCAGAAGCACTATTTCACTTGTATTGAGTAATATGCTTTTTGAGGTGAAGGCTGGAATCAGGCCTGGGAGAAAAAGATTATTTGAAGGACATAAAATTTTTATGCGTTTGGCACTCAAAAGAGTACAGAATGATCCGAGGCCCCGCAGGGTGAGATTTATGCTATCAGTGTTTGTGTTCCATATTCAGCTAATGCTCAGAGCCACATCTGCCTGAGCCAGCTGAACTTCAAAGCTAAGAGCCTTGGCTTAATATCTCAGGTACAATAACATGCTAATGCAGCTATATGTATGTTTTAGGCTGGATCTGCCTCATGCTTAACCAGCTCAGAGCAGATGCAAAACAAGCTAAAGGTTATCTCTGAAAATTCAATACACAACTAAAGAAGTTATTTATACAGATGGAAAACAAAGAAGATCTGGTGACCTTTTTCAGTGAAAGAGAACTGAAATTTTAGTGACAGTATTAGAAGGTTGAGCACAGCCTTTCGTTTTCTGAACTTTACAGATACAATATACACAGATTTTATATATGTATCTTGATATTCTGATTATATAACTCGATTAGTGGTAATGAGACACTATTGGCATAAGAAGAAACTGAGGAATCCAGAGCATCCAGGATAAAATCTGAAATAAATACAATCCAAAATTCTTTCACATCTCCAGCTGCTTTTCAAGGGATACTATAGTCCAGAATCTGGACTGAAAAAGAAACACAGACATAGTGTCTATGTATATATACTTCAGAATTTGTTCTTGCATATAGTAGCACAAACAGCATCCCAACTCCCACATACTATATGCACATATGTACATAAGCACATATATGTGTGATCACGTACAGCCTTTAAATCAACACTTAAACAGAAGCTTTGTACTCTTTTACAGCCTGGTCTGTTCCTATCTCAACTTTCACATATCCTGGTGTTAAGCATAAGGATGAGTGAGCTCTTGGCATCTCTTGAACTCTGATGCTTCTTGGACTTGCCAGGTTCCTTCATTTTACCTTCAGGAAATTTAATCATGTTTATGGATAATATCACAGTAACAAAGCTTGCAAGGCAGGTGACAGGGTCTGTGAATTTACATCACAAGTCAGCAGAAGGATTTGTTGCATTTCTTGATGTTTTTATATCTATATATCTCAGTACTTTTCATCTAAAATAGATTCTAACACAACATCATCGCTGTATAAAGCAACACTGGATTTACAAGTTGCACTCCTGTGACGTGACATCCATCAAGAAAAAAAAGACATATTTTTTAGGATCAACAGAACAGTTAATAAGACTATAAATTATAAAAATATTTATCTAAGCATGCTAACCTATCATGCTAATCTTGAAGCATTAAGTGTAAAATACAACACTTAACAGGCCAAGAATGTCAAACATGCAAACTGATAATTGTTTGAACTGGTTTCTCTATGCTTGATCTAACACTGCCAGTTTTCCATCAACCATAAAACATGGATAGAAACTTAAATAATTATGGCATACAGAAAATACTATATTATTTGTGTGTTGATAGATTATATATTAGCGTAGGGATAGGTCTGAGGGATAAAAACTTCTGATGGAAAGAATTCAAATTCAAAACAACTCGTATCTGCTCTAGACTTCTAAATCACTTCCAGCTGGTAAATACTATCACCAGCAGTAAAAAGATACCACAAGGCTTTGTTGTGAGGCACTAAAACCTGCTATTGTGAGAGAACGCATGATCAAGTTGATCCAAGAATACAGACTTCAGAAAACAAAGAAAATGTCAACGTTTTCCATCACAAGGTATAAATATCCTGGAAAAAATGTGATGCAGCTCAACACTGTGAAAGAAATTGTTTGTTTTAATGGGATTTTCTTCACAGTCTTCCTCTACAAAGGACACAACATCCCACTTGTACTTCTCTTCCCACTCGACTGGGATGGAAAATTCTCTTCTCACTTCAGGAAACTCTAGGCTACTCCATCTCAGTCAGGTACAGCTCTCAGCAGTTTGCCATCCATTTATTGCATAATTCATACCCAGACTCTCAATAAGTCTGGATATGAATCAGCAGCATAAGGAAAGACAGAATGAACATCATTTTAACGAATATTTCCTGAAAATTCAGACCTTCTCGTAGATACAATGACATGAAAAAAACCCCAAACAAAATACTATTACTGGAATACCTCTGAAGTCACTGTTCATGAGAAAAGTTTGTTATTCCCCTAAAAGTGGAATCACTTAGTCACCAGCCTTGGAACAGAACCAAGGGGTCAGACAACTGTATTCAGGTTAAAGGCCAATCTGAACTCATCTGCTTGTCAGGATTCAATCCTGTGAGTCAAAATTTTATCTGCACTTCTTGCAATGCAAATTATGAACATTGGAAGAGATTATCACAAACCTGATAATTACTCCTCTTCTCCCTGTCTCTGAAAAAAGCCTCCACAGGCTCAATGGGATGAATTTTCAGATTAAGTCTTGTAAGAAGGAATGATGAAAGAAGGGCAACCTTGCTATACTGGGGGAATGACAACAAGAAAGCTCAGTGTTCAGTGATTGTTTGGGTTTTCTTTTTTGGGTTTTTTTTGTGGGTTTTTTTTGGGGGGAAATATAGAGGGAAACAGAAGTTCATAAGACCCCAAAAAACTTACTATAGGTAGAAATACAGTTAAAAATAAGATTGGAGACTTGTGAAACACCTCTGGAGCAACCAACTCTTCTGTGGGTTCTGTGCCTCTGTACCCTTTTTCCTCATCCTGGGTTTTTCTCATACATGGTATAAGAGAATGCTGCCTCTTAATATGTTAGCCATATATTCTATTAAAACAGACCAAAAAAAAACCCCAGATAAGCAGCAATAATGTGATCTTAATTCTTGTTCATGTGATTGCTTCCTTTGTATTACAAGTTCAAGAGATTTCCAGAAGGTTGGAGAACCTTTCCATAAAGTATACACATTTAAAGGACTAGGGCTCTTCTCAGACACAATCAAGCAGTGAACAGATGGAAGGTGTCCTTAATAACTTAGAATTGCAGAATGCTTTGAGTTTGAAAGAACCTTAAAGACCATCCCCTTCCTACTCCTCTGCCATGAGCAGGGACACCTTCCACTATCCCAGGTTGCTCTAAGCCTCATCCAACCTGGGCTTGAACACTTCCAGGGATGGGGCAGCCACAGCTTCTCTGGGCAACCTGTGCCAGGGCCTCACCACCCTCACAGGGAAGAATTTCTCCCTAATATCCCATCCAACCCTGCCTTCTGTCAGTTTGAAGCCATTCCCCCCTGTCCTATCATGACAGTCCCTCTCCAGCTCTTTTATAGCCCCTTTAGGTACTAGAAGGCTGTTTAATACTGCTCCTCTAGACGAGTTTTATGGGTGTAATTCAGATAAAAACAGATCGAACACCACTTTGTTGCTCAGCAAAACACTTGATGTAAAGACAGAAGCACAACTTCCAGGGATTTTTTTAAAGGGTTCTGTGAGCTTCTCATCAGTACAAAGCACGGTGACAGACATAAAACCTTCTCCAACAGAGCTGCCCTTTTATTTCAGACAAATTGAATCAAATGTGTGCTTAGAAGCAGTTGCTGAATCTGAGCATCAGGAAGGCAATCGCTCCATAAGGAAAAGTCAAGATGGAGACTTAATAAGAGTCTCCTATTAGTCAATAGTTTGGAAATTATTTAAATTGTTGGGGTAGAGGAAATAAAAAGGCCTCTTGGTCTTCTGATTAAAACATTTTACTGCTTTGGGTACATGCAAGTATAACACAAAAAGGTATGAAAAAGAAAAGGGAAGCTTTATGTTCTAACTCAAGACATTATAATAGCAAATTGAATTATATGCCCTTTGGGTTTATTTCATCATAATTTGATTTTTAAGAGAAAGTAATAAAGAACTGCTTATGGATAGAAACAATCCTATTACAACTAAATGTTCACTTTAAATATACTATGTTATATATTACTATGTTACATATACCACGTTCTTGACAGACTTTGTGCTTCAAAGTAGTGTCATCGCTACCCCACATCACTACCCTATATCAGAAAACAAAAAAAAAATTATAATTAAATTATTTTCAGATAGCAAAATTAAACTTCACTTGAAAATCTTTAGAAGACCCTGCATTTTGTGTGTTGTGTAAAAAGAAAGACAAAGGAAATTGAACCAGCTTTGCACATGATTTGAGGATGACTGTTTACATATTTACGTTTAAATTTGTAAAGAAGTAGTGATGGATAGTCACTGCTATGCTAATTGAAGTGCTTAATTCCCTTTTTCTGTCATTTCTTGTTTTTAAAGCAGAGATAGTAGAAGATTCTTTATAAAATCCCTTACAGGTTATTATAAAGCACGTGACACATTGTGAGGTGTTGGGAAGCTAAGAAAATCATACATTTTCATCTCTGATGAATAAACAAGAGAAAAATGCAGTAATGAATCAAAATTCACATGTAAGTGAATTATCTCAAAGGTCATTGTATTTATGGTGTCATTATATATTCATGAAATATGCTTAATGAACATCCTTCCAATTATGACTGCATGGTGTCCCACAGCAAAAACAGCCATCACAAATGTGTGAATAGGATTAAGCCTCCCTATAACTTCTCAAATCAAGCTTGTGTGTGAATATTATATCAGACCCAGATCAGGACATTTAGCACTACATAAATACAGTTAAATCAACACTACAAAATACTAAATGAGTCAATAGTATGTATGGGTCATAATTCAAAGCTATTAACTTCTCCTTTCTGAAATCATTAGTAAAATGTGGCATTAATAAATGTTTCAGTGCCTTTGCAAACAATAAATGACTCATGATGCTGCCTATCACTTATAGTTAAAGAACACTCTGCATGTGTAATTTTCTTTAAATTTATATCTGCAAAATTGATCTAGAAATATATGTGGCACATTAGGCAAGACAAAGAAATAAAACAGAAAAAAAGAAGATATTTTTGTCCCTTTTTCACTCACTCCACCTGAAAGTATGGTAAAGCCAATTCTAAGAATTTGCTGTTTCAGATTATGGAAGACTTCTTTACAGTCTTTAAAAGGTATTTATCAGGTGTGAGATTTCTGTTCAGGTCATCCAGGAAGGTTCACACTAAAACTATGCCAGTGAAACAAAGCACAAGTGTTTACTTACCTGAAAAGCGTCTAAAATTCAGATGACATTACAGCTGAACATGAATCCAAAAGAGCTCCACAGGAAATCTCTCCCTCACTTGATACTGGAGTTAAATAACTTAGAAAAGACTCTTTTTCATCCAGCCACGTAATTATTAAAATTTCACGATGAAGAGAAATAAATTAATAAATTTAACCTCAGTTTAATAGAAAATGGTAATTTCTTTAAAGAAAACCCACTGTACTTGGTGTAACTTTTTAAAAATGGAGGTTATATAGTTAAAATATCTGGCCTTATCCCATTGAGTTTTCTTCCCCAAGAGAAAATATTAACTTTGAAACTCAAGCAAAAAGTTCTCAGTACACATGGATTTTGTTTAAGATCACATTTTCTTAAATGGAAAAAAAAATTAGCTTCAAATAATTTAAAACACATATTCTTTATCACTAGGTTTGTTACCTCTTTGAAAGAATACTTAATAAAACAGAGCATTTTGGTATAAATAAATAGACAGGAACTAGTTTCAGTGCTGCACTAATAGCAAAAAATAAAATATTCACTGCCTGAACACCAATTCTTTTTTTTTTTGTTCCCCAATGATGCTGAGTAACCAACTATAAATTAGGTTAAGAAACTTGCACATAAGCTTTGTCAGGGATGTCCATTTAGGAATCAAAACTAGAGGACTAAAGGAAATTTAATTGCATACACAAATCTCCTAATCCCAAGGACATACAATTAGCTACTTTTAAGCCTGCACCTCACTGCTGTAAAGAAATGCTGGAACACCCACTAATTCACACCAGACCTAAGGGAGTGTCTCAGCTAGAAGAAAACAGAAGAAAATTATGTGTCTGAAAAAATAATCCACTGTGTGGAAGACATCACAAACCCCTCTGCATGGGGCTGATCCTCTCTCCTCCCTGATCTGTCATGGCCCATGGGCTGTGCTGGGAGGAGGCACAGACAAAAAGTGGCAGGTGAAATGGGCTCTCAATAAGCCACCAGTTTACAGTCCCCACTCATTCCGATGTCCCCAGGCTCATAAATTACTTCAAGTCATCTCTTACTGTGAAAAGACCCACATATGTTTACATCACTAACAATGGTGTAGCAAGAGCAGGAGGTGGAAACAGGAGATCTGTGCACCCCTCATCCTGCTGAGCTCTCAGCAAGCCTCTCCCACCTGCTGGACTCCACATATCACTCTATGGTTGATGACTCACCCTTTTTTTTTCTTTTCAAGAGTAGAATAATATATATAACCATTATTTGGCTCAGCCCATCACCCCTTTCCCCACCGTGAAGGATGCAGACAGAGGCAGACAGGCACGTATACAGTGGCAAACACCTTGTGGTGCAGCTGCTGCTGATGTGGGCGAGATGCCAAGTGCTCCTGTCATTTACTCATAACCCACACCCCAGAGTGGCACAAGAAAAGCACAACTATCCCTGCCATCATCTCAAGCTCTCCAGTGGGCTGAGACAGCCTCAAAAGCTGAAAGACAGAGCAAGCTAAAAATCTGACAGATAAGTTTCCCTCAGCCTTGAGCATCACTTTCAGGCAGACATTGCTTGGTCTGTGCGTATCATGGCCTTTTAACAATGATAGATTCATGTAAGAAGTCAGGTAGCATTACCAGCTAATTACATATATCCTTATGCTTTAATTAGAGATATGCAAATACATCAGACCTGACCACTGCTACATGAAAGGCAGACACCGCTGTTTGAACTATTGAGTGCTGCAGAATATCTCCAGGGAGATGTACTGAAAACGTGTGTCTGGTGTCAATATAATTATTGATAAACAGGAAAAGATGGGATGTTTCTTAAACAAATTATTCTTTCCTCTTCTTCCTATCAATACATATTTTAAGTAGTACCCTGGTCCCACTCCCATTAACTGGGCAAAGTACATAACTGGGAAACAAGCTGCACATCTTATGACCCCCTAACCCAGCTCTACCTCAAAAGGCAGTAATAAAAACCCAACATGAGACTGCCTGGGATATTATCAAACAGTAAATATCGCACAGTGCTTCCCTCTGTTCGGTGTGCTGCCTTTACACGCACAGCTCTGCCCTCCTCACACCCAGTGCTCCCATTAATGGTAAAAGCATCTGTTATTTGGTGTTGATTGATTAACTCTAATGGAAATACTTGCATGTATCATGGGAAGAACACATACCAAAGCTTTTAAAAAAAGATAGAGTAAGGTCTTCTCAGGACACTGTGATGGGAAACAGAGACCTAGTTTAAAAACAAATACACTGATGGCAACCAGGAACTTTTAACAAGTTGTTTGCCCAGACTCTCTGGGTGACATCTCTGATGTCAAATTGTACCTAGGACTAAACACTGCTAAATATATTGCCCAATCAAAAGAGAATTGTCAATTAAAAGTGCTGAAAACACATATTGGAGGATTGCCCTTTGTATTTTTAATATTACAGTATGTTTGTATCAGTCCTCTATTGCTCCCTTTGCCCTTGTAAGGAACCTTGGGAACCTCTACCCTATAACTCTAACACTTCCTTTACATGGTTTTTGCTTGGAACTCACAAGGCAGGTTTAAATCACTCATGTTAACTTGGCCCAAATTACTATACTATACCTACTTCCTTCAAAATTAATTTATTATCCAGGAGCACAATTGTCACTAATTTGATTTTCCACAACTTGCCACCAATAAACAAAGGTAAAGAACTCTCTCAGTGTCAATTTAGTAGCTTAATAACACTATCACACTCTGGTACAAAGGCAGTAAATACGATGTACGGGTAATTTTTGCTTACAAATCAGAAATTTGGTCTTGAAGCACAAAACCATGGCTCTTAGTAATGTTAAGTAGTAAATCCACCATTTCAGGTACAGGCAGACATTTTTCCACTAAACACTGATATAATTTGCTGTAGTGTTTCCTGTAGTGCTAAGAAGTGAAGAGCACGTGATGAACCCTTTATAAAAGGATTTTCTATTTATCCATGACAATTTTCTAATAGAAAGAGTCAAGTTGCAAAGCTCATACATAGTGCTGCTCGCTCAGCCCTCAGCTGCAGATTTTCTGATAACTAAGAAAAATCAGTGCCAAAAAGACTAACAGACCTTCTTAACGTGTTACCTAATGATCACTGGAAAATTCCAATTATCAAGGTTGCACAATCTCTTCAGCAAATACATTATCCATTAAAACCTAATTTTGGTTAATCCATCCCTAGTAATGACTTTGAATTGAATACACTAAACAGCATAAATTTAAAAACATGTTATGTCATGGGCATGTCTAGAAAACAAAATAACATGTCAGCGGTGGTTTTGGACTCCCCGGCAGCTCTCTAGTTCAAACTCTGTGCTGGCCCCATCCCAAGCTTTTATTGGAATGAATCCTTGCACAAGCCTGAAATCATCAGCTCTTAGGACATGCCAAGGTAGCTCCTCTTCTGCTGACGGGATTTCATTTGACTCCAGTGTCTGCTGGCTGTGCCTTTCACCTGGAGGGGAAGCACTATGTTCTTGCACCAAGTAATAACCTGGATTTTTGTTTGTTTTACAAGGCTGTAAGAAAAGAAGAGGTTAAGGCAACCCTGTACTGAATACTGCATCTAAATGCTCTTGGACCACTCCAGTAGGTGTGGGTTCATACCTCATTACTTGAGGATGGGGATCCAAAACAGGTTCTCTCACATGCTGGGTACACATTTCAACCACTGGAGTAGTGACTGGCAATCTCCTCTTTTTTTTTTAAATGAAAAATGGTGACTGTACCATCCTTTGTTCAGATTTCCAAACTGGAATTAAGGCCATTTATTTAACAAAGAGAAAGATAAATCTTGTTTTCTCTTTTCTTCACCTCTTGCCGTTCACCATGCGACAAAGCAGATTTAAAAGAGTCTGCTTTGACTGATACCCCACTACACAAATAATGTCAGCTTTCTTCCAAACAAGTGTCATTTGCTTTTCATCCTCTAGGTAAGAGACACATGCTAGTGCAAAACAGTGATGAAGTTGGTAAGTTAGCCTCCATTAGTTACAAACACAGGCACAGAATTTTAGAGTGGGATTAATGGTGGAATAAAAAGAAATAACCAGATTTCACATAATTTTACTAATTAATTTGATCCTTACCACCCTTTAGCTCAGCATGTTTCATGATGTGACAATGCAAGTGACTGCTGTGAGTTGCAGGATGCATTTGGGAAGTAGATTTCTAAGTTTAACAGCTCCCTTTAGTAACACTTCCAGGTCAAATATTAGATACAGAGACTCCTTTGTGGTGTAAAACACAAATTAGCCTACATGACAAAGCACCTGTGTATCAATAAAGAGGTAAAATCACAAGCAAAGCTTTTAGTTGCCTGACAGCAGAAATCCCACTGATGTTTGAGGGTTAGTCAAATTGAACAAGGGGCAGAACTTCAGCTGCAGCTTACACAACAGCACTGCAAAATCAGCTTTGATTTCTCCCTAGGCCAGCACTCTGGTGGCAACTTGGTGCTCAATGCAATGAAAAGCTCTGTAAGATCCAAAATTCTTGCTATAGATAGAAGCTTATTGAGGGTTTGGTTCAAGTTTGTCTAAATTCGATCCACTTAGAAGGGAAAAGTCTTAATAAAAAGCAATTTGAAGCCCACTGTGGTTTCTTGCCACTAAGTTACACAGATTTTCTTTAAATATTCTACAGGCTTGATCTACGGAGAATAGAGCAGCTCCTGCTTAAGGATTTAAAAGCAAAGCTTAGAGTTCCCAAAGCAGTTACAAAACCCTGAGAGGTAGCAAGAGACAAAGGAGTGTTGGTGTTCCTGAGCAGCACCTGCTCCAGAATGAGATTAATAGGAAATACAGGTGTGACCCTCACTTACCCACAGAGATTTTGTGAGCCAAACACAAGGGGACAACTGAGGATCCTCTTACTCCTCACACTCACTATTAATTAACAGCAACTGCCAATTACAGCAGTGTAATTATACAAGTAATAATCCTTCAAAGCCATAATTCTATTGCAATCAAAAATATCCAAAGACAATGTCAGGGCTTGGCTTTCTTACACATTAATGCATAGAACTTACTGGAATGCAAAAAAAAAAAAAAAATAAAGGCACCAAATGCTGGTAAGCCCAAAGACAAAAAAGAGACACCTTGACATTTCCACTGAAGAGTTACTTTCAGGTAACAATCTTTATTTCATTACGTCAAGCCAGGTAATATATGCTATTATATCTAGAAGAATAGAAGATAAAATTAGTAAGTGAAACCCATTGTTAAAGATTCAATTAAAAAAAAGGCACAAAATGGATATGAGAATGCTGTGATCCAAGGTACAAGTGAGTAGTAAGAGCATGGCATAACTCAAAAACATGAATGTAGGGGAGGAAATTAAAAAGAGCTACAGAGGTCTTTGCACTGTGGAAATAGATCAGGCTGAGCACTGAGAACAGGGGAACTGCAGTAACATCACACCAGCTCCTTCTTTTCATCATCATCACGGCTGGGCTTCGCGAACGAAGATTTGGGAAGGGCTCTACCCATGTTTGTCACAAGCGTGCTGGTGGCTAAAAAGGCCAATACGAGACAGGCATGTCCAATTGCAAAAGGCACAGCAGAAAGACTCCTCAGGTGGTATATTCTGAAAGACACGATTCTTTCTGCGTTGCCTTTTCTCCTCAAGGGTGATCCTGCGTGCTTTCTCAAAGGCATCAGCAGCATTATAGATGGTGTGTTTGCAGACCTCCCGGCTGGAGGCCAGAGTAGACCAGTTATGGTGATCAATATGGCCAAGGCTGAGATGTTGTTTCAGGGAGTCCTTGTATCTTCTCTTTGGGGCTCCTCTCATGCGGCAACCGGTGGCAAGTTCACCATAAAGCAAGATCTTAGGGAGGCGGTGGTCCTGCATCCTGGAGACGTGCCCTGCCCAGCACAGCTGTGTTCTCAGCAAAGCTCCTTCTTTTAATAATATAACATTTCCAAAGTTAACATCAAGTTACAAATTAAGGTAATAATAAAACAGAAGTTGCAATTTAGATTTGGATGGGGTGAC
This sequence comes from Lepidothrix coronata, assembly GCF_001604755.1. Classification (NCBI taxonomy): domain Eukaryota; kingdom Metazoa; phylum Chordata; class Aves; order Passeriformes; family Pipridae; genus Lepidothrix; species Lepidothrix coronata. Next base: position 1,189,178 of record NW_016690310.1, on the reverse strand, counting down.
TATCCTCATACAATCACCACTACACCATGAATGCAAAAACGTTCTGCTGAATAACACAACTCTCAGTGAAGTTAACATATGTTAGAGATCTAATTTTTAAATTTTTTCCCAAGAGCAATTTAATCTGCAGCCAAATTATTTCAAATGACCTTCAAATACAACCACAATCAAATTAACTTCTGTCAGATTCCCAGTTCCAAACCTAGCTCCTGTGATCTCTCTTGGGTTCAGGCCTTTTACTTTGGAAACCCATTTTTCCCAGTCAGCATTTCATATCAAATATAATGTATCTTACAGCGTCAAGGAAGTTACCAGGCAAGTTCTGAAAAGCATTTGCCCCAACTATTTTTCAATTCATTGAAACAGGTTGCCCAGAGAAGCTGTGGATGCCCCATTCCTGGAAGTGTTCAAGGTCAGGTTGGAAGGGAGTCAGAGTAACCTGGTCTTAGTGGTAGGTGTCCCTGCCCATGGCAGGGGGGTTGAAACGAGATGGTCTTTAAGGTCCCTTCCAACCCAAACCATTCTCTGCTTCTACAATTTGCTTGGTTAAAAACATAGGAGGTGGGGGAAAAAAATCAAGATTGGCTGAATAACCTCAAGTTTAAAACACAACAAAGGTTGGATTTCTAACCCAACAATTTTAGAACTTGTATTACATAGGGTCTTTATTCTCTTCAAGGCAATCCTTTTCAACAAAAGAACACTTAAAAAAATATGTTTCCTTGGGTCAACTTCTGTGTGTTTAAGGAAGTCAAAAGTATTTTAATATGTTAAATCTAAATTTTCTACTACACTGTGCACAATAAATGACCTAGTAACAAAAATGAATAAAAATGTCTTCACTCCAGTTTAATGTTAAGAAATCCTACAGCTAATGCATGTCAATGTTATGCATGTCAATGTTAACTTAAGCCCTTACAAAGTGAGGGTGTTTAAGAGATTAAGAAGTGCTTATATATTTTTCTTCCCTTTACAAAGTAGTTTGACATATGACATGCATTCTTTTAAATCAGTACCTGGTCTGCTATTACTTAATGTATTGAGTTTATATAAAATCTGGGGGAAATGATGGCATTTTCCAGAAAAAGCTTTCAAGACTCAATACAACTGCTCATTCCAGCACTGTGCAGAGACACCTATGTAATTCCCTTCTCCACATCCCTATTAAATTCTGAGCAATTACAAATTCAGTAAATCTCAGTAAGAAAGCAGCACAAATGCCGCCAAGGAATCTTGATAAAAATACCCCCAAAAAAGGCATGGGGGAAACAATTACTTTTCTAATGGACGGAACAGCAAGCTAAAGCCTTCGAAATGATTGAAAATACTAAGTTAGAATAGATTCATTACAATTAAGACATAAAGAAGCATGTATAGAACCACATGCTTGTAAGAGCTTGAACAACAAGAACTTGGTTTCCATGGTCCTGCTGTGTAGAGAGGAGATTTTTTAGTCCCCACTTGTTTACAGTGATTTTTTTTCTTTTTGTTCGACAAAATATCATGACCTTTAAATACAGTAATCACAGATCCATGTTACAGCCTCCACTCTTGTCCTGCAACCTTCTCCATAGGTACCTAGATAAGAGGCAACGTCACTCTAAATCAACTGAGCGGGGGGGAGAATATATATAAAAACCTGCAAAGAGTATTCAGGTGATTACACAGCCAGACAAACTGGAAAAAATAGTTATTCTGCCTTTTGACTCCCTGATATATTTTGCACCCATAAAATTCAGTATCTTTTCTGGGGTTGGGTTATTCTTTTCTTTTTTTTTTATGCTGGGGTTTTGGGGGGTTTTTTTTTTTTTTTTTTTTTTTT
>NW_016690310.1:1051829-1186394 GCF_001604755.1 Lepidothrix coronata | reverse complement strand
AAAACCCAAACCAAAAAAAAAAAAAAAAAAAAAAACCCCCATTTACCTTTTTTCAAAAAAAAAAAAAAAAAAAGAAACCCCCCAAAACCCCAGCAGTACAGAAAGAGAGAAAGAGGTGCTTACTTCACCTGAAATAAATCCCTTATTTTGCCAATTTAGTAATATTCATGCCCATATTAGGCAACCAAAACAGATGATTTTTGCCTCTCAGTTTTTGAATATTGACTTTTAAAAAGTTCAATACCTTCCATGGGCAACGGCAAAATCCATTTATTGCTGCAGAAGAAAAATAGCAAGGTGCCTTTATACTGCAAGGAGAAACTAAGAGCAAAAAACACAGCAACTATTGACTGTGAAAAGAGGGCAGGTTTAGATTGGATATTAGGCATAAATTCTTCCCTGTGAGGGTGGCGAGGCCCTGGCACAGGTTGCCCAGAGAAGCTGTGGATGCGCCATCCCTGGAAGTGTTTAAGCCCAGGCTGGACAGGGCTTGGAGCAACCTGGGATAGTGGAAGGTGCCCCTGCCCATGGCAGGGAAGTTGGAACTGGATGATCTTTGGGGTGTCTTTCAACCTAAACTATTCTGTGGTTCTATGACAGATACTCTGCTCCTTAAATGATAATTTTTTCTACTGGGGAAAAGTGTTTCTATCTGAGGGAAAGCCTTAAGCAGACACTAATTAAAGACAAAGTCAGTGATACTTTGGCATATATTTATTTCAAATACTTGAGTGTGGGGGTTTTTATTCATATCTGAGCTGCAGGAGCTGGTCCAACTGCTCAAGTCAGTGTACACTTCACTGATTTAATGAAGGTTCGTATGATATTTGTAGTGCCTGGTTCCACTGGTGATGTGAAGTGCAGAAAGGCAGCCATCCCATAACATGGGAAAGGGAGAGCTGGATACTTGACAATTGAATAAAGAGAATCCACATTTAGACAGTGCATGTGGTAGGTAAGGGGGATATGGTGTTTCCATTTCTCCTTTAAAATGAGAAGAAAATAATGGAATACAATCCAGAGTAAATTATTTATGCTGCTGTCGCCTTCCTTGCATCCCTAAAAACAGCTGTACAACAAATAGTTTTAGAATGGATTTTTCTGAGCACATATGTGTAAGCACAAATGACAAACATGCTTGCAATTTTTATTTGCAGTCACTTGAAACAGTAAAAAATTATTTTGGGAAACATTGTGTCTCTGCTGCTACACAGAGACCCTGCAAAAGTTTAGACACTAGACGAATATTGTCTTCGGGAATTTATGATTAGTAGCAGCATTTTAAGCAGCTACTACACATGCTATTATAATTTCAAAGTGATTTCCCTGTAATTTTTGCAAGATGTAGCAGAATTTTAATTACAACTTCTAAGGGATAGATTTGTCCATCATAACATGTAGGTAATTTGTCTCCCTCCCATTTCAAATAAATGAGCTCTGAGGCATTCAAATGTGGGAGCTACACATCCTACTGAGGGTAGGTAGCTATGAGATACAATCTCCCCTTAAAAGGCAGGAAATGAAAGGACATTTCACATATGGCTGAATATATATAAATATATATTTTTAATATGTATATACATACACACACACACTGCTTAGCACCATTAAAACACTTCATCTATTGTCTGGAATGATGCATTGTATGGAGAGACTGTCCAGATGAAAAAGAGTTGCTTTCCTAAGCAGAACTTTATATTGTATAAACATTTCCATATAAAGAACGTACATGGAATTCCCAATGTCTTATTCTAAATGAAGACTGCCCTTAGCCATTGCCTTAACAATGCCCCTAATAATTCAGTTGGCCTCAGCTAAAAACAAAGAAGTCTATGTTCTGACTGTACATCAGATATGCTGGGAAATCCAAGTCCAACATAAAGAGAGGGAAAATCCAAGACTATGGACTATGAAGCACTGAGTTACCTGTGAGCTGTTACTCCCAGCTTTGACACCTGTCAATATTTCCCATAGCTGACTGTTCATATACATATGAATATGAAACCACAGTAAACAACTAATAATTTTAGAAAAAGCCTTCAAAATATGGAGTGAGGATTGCAGTTTGTTCCAGAAGCACCTTGTCAACTAACTACCAATATTTAAAAAACATTACAACTACAACCTAAAATCTATGCTTTGTCCCTTTAAATAAAATAAAGCAAAAATTACAAAGACACTTCATACTTTTTTATGCATTTCTTTAAGTGCAATAGAAACCGGGTTGCCACTTCATCAGCATCAAAGCCCAAATTAGATCAAGGCGTGTGGAGGTAATAACAGCAGCAACAGATTCCCTTCCTACTCCTTTCATGGTTAAGTGAAGTTTGTTCCTTTTTTATTTTCTAAGTATGGTTAGGCGCCTCAAGCATGCTTGTTAGGATGGAAAAAGCGTGCAAATCCCAGACCTAGGACCCTGCCAAAAGTCTCTTTAGACAGTCAAGAGAGCCAGAAGTATGCTGAGAGCTTGCCAGAGCCATATTGGGTGGCTAAAATTAAATAAACAGTTAATAAAAAGATTTTGAATCAATCTAAATAAATACAAACTTATAGCATAACTGCCTTATCTGCTTTATAAAAGAGGATCTAAGGCAGCAACCAAGCCTGTGAAATGCTTCGACATCTACAAGTTTCACACAGCAGATTTAAACAGAGGAGTACTTCCTATTATCTCTTTCATAAGATGAGGTTTACATTTGAAAAAAAAAAAAAATCATTGACTGCTCTGACAGGGATTTCTCTTCCTTTAAAACATAAACTCGCTCTGCCCCCTGTTGTCAGCAAATTACTCCTCAGTCCTTACAGCAACAGGCCAACAGCAGGACCCCAGTGCCTGGAATATCCAGAGTTAGTTCACAAACAAGAGGCAGCATGTCCCAAAGGAATACGTTTCTGCACAGTGAAAATTGTTCCTAAATCTGTGTGCTTGAGGCACTTTGTTCTCTCTGCTTGGTATATTATTATTGTTGGAAAAATATTACCATGAACATCAAATCAAGTGTACACAACTGGCCAGTGCTTTGGATATTAAAAAATATTAGCTTCTTTAGGAAGAAAAAAAATGTTTGAGGAAATTAAAGATGAGTTTTATCAAGCTTCAGAAGCCCTTTCTTTTCCTTTACCTCTGAATCCTTATACTGAATAAGACAAAGATTCTGAGTCCAGACATTTACCTTCTTAGCTGTATTGTGAGTTTATATCCCAGTTTTGGTAAGTGAAATGAGTGCAACAATTTGTCACTGATGTTCTTCCATATCACAAAATCGTGCAAATTGGCTGTAGCCAATCTGTAGTGATGAGATTAAAAACAGATCTGCACCCATCAGAATAACTCGGGAAGCTTCCCAGACTTCTCCTGCCTGTTGCTTCTGAGCTACTCAGATCTTCCCTGGTACCCAGAGGAGAGGAGGATAACCAAGATTTCCAAGAGGGAGGATTTCCAAGAGGGAAAGAACTTTTCAGGGATCAAACATGATCCAAAAGAAAAAGAATAACCGAAATCTTAGATCACAGCATTCCTAAAGAACACGTTGCAATCCCTTCAAAAATAAAGGGGCTGATAAAACAAACTCACCAGTGACTGAAATACACAGTTCCTACCTCCAAGTACAGCTAACAATAATATTTGCACTCCTGTGTCCTTCTTGGAATAAAATTGTTTAAATAGGCAGAAGGAATGGCTTAGTGGGCTAATCTCAAGTGAAATACTCCTTAAATCCACAGGTTTAAATGCCCGTGGGGTCACTTTGCTCTTTTCCTTTCCAGGACAGAACAGATGAACTGCAAGAAGCTTATGCCATGCAGCTCAGGGATAGCTGTGGCTTTCAGGTGGTGCAAAAAGAGAGACTGTTTATAGCAAACATAAGCAACAAGAAATAAGTTACATCTATCCTAAAAAAATCAAGGTTTGTCTGTTGCCCCAGAATATATTTTCCAGTTGTGGTTCTTTTCCTCCTCAACTACCATTGAGAAGCAATTCCAATTTACTGACTTTCAGTACTCAAGCCTCCATTTTCTACAAACACTTCTAAATTTCGCTGATATATTACTTTAAAGCCACTGGAACGGCTCACTTGAAATTCAGAGCAGGACTAATATCTACATGTATTTATCTACAAGCAGCCTCACTAGCTGCCCTTTGGACAGTGACTTTTGATCAACTCTATTTTGTTTGTGAATTTATACCTAGCAAAAAAAGAAATAACACAATTCTAGAAAATAAAATTAAATCATGTTGGAGAAGTTACCAATACTTTCTATTCACCTACAAATATCTGCTTTTAAATAGCTTATTGCTGGTTTCAATGTTTCCTCACATTGAGAACAGGAGAAATCTAAAGATTTCTCAAGAAGCTTATTTTGGCTTTGCCTGTTGTATTAAAGTGTCCTTAAAATCAGAGCTATTGCTCCGAGTCTTGTAGTTTTGGTAATTATTTCCCTATCCCGAAACAAGCCTTGGCAGGACACTGAGGCCAAGCACCTTCAAATTTCCTGAGCAGAAAAGAGAGTGGAGATGAATATATACATTAATGTTTGAGTCCACTGCTTGAATAGGAACTAAGGATTTTTAATCCTTTCTACATTTTTAGCTAATATACTCTTTTGAAGTGCACATTTAAAAAACATCCACAGCATAACAGGCTTGTTATAAAATACATGTACAGTAAGCTGTGCCTGATACCTGTAATAAACATCACTCTTTCCGTATAAACCTAATTTGGAAGTTGCTGCAAAGGATGAGAAGGGTGTATGAAGGAGAATGATTTAGCAGATAACCCTTATTACATGCGATCCTTACCTTTAATTGCAAAGCAATGAAAATGCCCTAAATTCTGCATTATGAATCTGGCAAGAAAGCATTGCAAAAGTCCTTGGCCAGCTTTTCTTTATTCAGACACTCAGACAACAAACTTGAATGACAAACCACTAAGTAAGGAATGAGAAAGGGACACCTCTAATTTTGCTGCTGTAAAAGAATTAGTTTGCCACATTTTTAGAGGAAAAAATAAGCCTTAAAATTGTGTGGCTGGTTGCTATCAGGCTTCTCATGTGTTGTCCTATATCCACTGATATTAAGACCACCACTACCACTTCTTCAACTTAGTTTAACACAACACTGCTAAACTATACAAACCAGGACTTCAAAAAGAAATTTATATGTTTCTGCATCAGCTTAAGCCAAAAAAGTGACTTTTTAACACTTGAACTGCGGTTTTACAACACAACTAAGCTGACTTAACAGTTTCCAGAGACAGGACTGGCACGGGAGCTGCTCCCAGAGATGCATTTTGCAGTTCCTTTTCTGCCATTTTAACCTCCTATGGAGGCTCATACTTGGGTTGGACAAGCCAAACCATCATCGCAAGGAGCGTGAAGAGCTACTGTTTCCTCCAAGGGAAGCCATGAAGGTGGCTCTATTCTCTCCTGCCTCCCTCCAAAAGGGAAACCCTAGAGCTATAAATGGATGGTTTCATTAGCAGTTCATCAGCTCATCATACAATCCTAGAATGGTTTGGGTTGGAAGGGATCTTAAAGACCATCCTGTTCCAATCCCTCTGCCACGGGCAGGGATATCTTCCACTATCCCAGGTTGCTCCAAGCCTGGTCCAATCTGGTCTTGGACACTTCCAGGGATGGGGCAGCCACAGCTTCTCTGGGCAACCTGTGCCAGGGCCTCACCACCCTCATATGGAAAAATTTATTCCTACTATTTAAGGTAAACCTGCCCTTTAGGGAGAGGGCTTCACTCCAATTCACTGTAGGAAAGCAAAGCATACATTACAGTTTCCAGGATAGGGAACATATAGGAACTGTAATTCAAAATATGGACAAAGTTTTTGAGAAAGAAATAAAGTAAACTAAAATAAAAACTGACTTTAATGCTGGTTCCAAACTACCTGTTATTACACTTTGTGACTTAAAGGTACTATCGGTCCAGGACAAATTATAACCATTTCAAAAGCCTAAAATTCAGGTGTTTCCTGTAGAAAGATTTGGGTTTGATTGGAAGCATTTTAACCCAAAGTATTTATTCACTTACTTGTTCAAAACCTTTCCTGAACGTTTTCATCTATACTTCGTTACTCTTATTTAAATATTTCTAGCACTACCTTGCTACCCGTGGGCCCTTCAATCTCATTTCCAAGCCACTTCAATAAATGGAAAGGAAAACTTGCTCTGGGTGTGTTTTTGTTTCTGTAACTGCCAGAGGCAGACACAGAGTCAAACCCAGCTCTCTATGTGTTGCATAGAGGCATTTAAGCACTCTGTAATTTCCCAATTGTAATTTTCTTAAGAATTTATCAAATTAACTCAACAGAATAGTTTTAAATGGGATTCCCAACAGATATACACAGCCAGGACTTCTACATTCCCTTTCCCCTGCGATGCTATTTGCTAGTCATTAACTTCTGTCCTGGGAATAACTGGAAATGACTGCCTCCTTATTATCCCTCCCCACAGCTGGAAACCAGAAACATTTGTGCTGCTATTAGCAAACGCTGTCTCAGTCCTGCAGTGACAAGGGTTCATCCCAAAGAGGCATTGCCAGTCAGCATCTGCATGGACCACTGCAAAGACTGAGGCATCTAAACCTATAGACCCAGGGACAGATGTAAACAGTATACAGCAGTTGAAAGTAATTATCAAGGTGGTGTAAAGAGAGACTGATTTAATAAGTTGGTTAAAAGATCTCTTCTGAGATCAACTAAACTAAAACTAAATACAAATGACATCTTACAGAGCAGAAAAAAGTAAGATTCCTTCAGGAAGGCCCTCAATTCTTCCTACATAAAACCAAGTTTTAATATGTACCACTATAAACCAGCTGGTGAGCCACCAGTGGGTTGTTTTGTACCATTTGCTTGGTTGCTTTTCCTCTGGTAATGGGGGGGAAAACCAACCAAACAAGAAACCCCCCCAAACAAACCCAAAGTTCAATAGTGATCCTTAAATATCGAACCGGGCTTGATTTAGCTGCTGAGATCTGTTCCTTTGTTGTCTTTAAAAAGGGATTCGGCCACTTCTGGAAAAGGAACACCTCAAAGAGGCAAGGGTATCATCCATCACAGGTTTCTTCCTGAAGGAAAAGCCTCCTTCCCATAAAGAATATTTGTTATGCAAGCCTTTAGCCATTCTTCCCCTTTTAAGCCCTTTTCAGTTTTCAATGGCCTCTGTTGCCGTCAGCAATGAGTTTAACCCAACTTTTCACATAAGAAACCACAAGCCTGCTCATGCAAAGGACTTACAAGACAGGTAACACCTCAGAATGAGACAGTCATAAAATCACAGAATGGTTTGTGTTGGAAGGGACCTTTAGAGGTCATCTAGTCCAAACCCCTGCAATGAGCAGGAACATCTTCAACTAGATCAGATTGCTCAGAGCCCAGTCCAACCTGGCCCTGGATGTTTCCAGGGATGGGGCGCCCACCACCTCTCTGAGCAACTTATGCCATGTTTTACCACCCCCATTTTATGATCACGACCCTTGTAAGACAATGACCAGCCCAGACCTATTTCCAGCTGACTCTTTGCTTCTGACACTTCATTGTATGTCAGGCTTTGAGTTGGTTTGGGTATGTATAAATTTTTAAGAGACTCTTAACTCCAGCACTATACACCACCTTTTAATCCAAAACCACATTAAAAACTGATCTCTAACTGCTGTCTTAAATTGCCTTCGACACAATCTAGTTAAAACTCAAACATCCAGATTTAATCTGCAGCTTATAACTTTGAAGGCACCTTTGAGGCAGCACGGTGCTCTTTTTCCCCTGCTAATTTCAGTGAGTTAGTTTAATACATTTTTAAAAATGAGTCAGCATTTCTTCCTGAAACACAGAAGAATAACTCAGCAGCTCTGGGACAGACTAGCAAAAGTAGATTAGAGCAAAAAAACCACATTTTATTAGTCTTACTGTGAAGCTCTGTAAATTAACAGTTTCTTAATACTTGTAGAAGCCAGCAGAGGGCAGGTTCTGCTTTTCTAAACAGCAACCAAACCCTATCGAGGACAGTCTCCTGTGATTCAAATGGAAAATGCTCTCATCTAACAGATCAGCAAACATTCACTTCAATAGACACTGGGAAAAAGTTAGACATTTAAAATTTCCTTTTACAGCCCAATATTCACCTGAAGCTACATTCTAACCAATTTACAAGACAAACTGCTTAATTTACACCCACTTCAATGGGCTTGTGTCAAACCAAGCAAGAGTCACAAACGTAGTTACCTGCATAATTTAGCTCTGATATACACACAAATTATACATCCAAATATTAATTATAAATACATTCACCATATATCTTTTCCAGCAAGAATGCTGGGGGGAGGATGGAAGATACAAATAACTTCCCTGCCTTGTAACCTTCAAATATTTTTATGTAACCAACATATTTATTTTTATGTAACTAATATATTTTGTAAGGAAAGACAATCTCCAGTTAGATACTCATAGGATGTGCATGGGTAAGGGCAAAGAGAGTCAGTACTTAAAGAGTATACACTTCTCCTCACAACCATCATTGAGGGCCTATCTAAGGAGGCATTCACATATTGTAGCAATGTCTTGTATGCTGCGACTTATTCTACAACACAAGGAAAACAAATACACCAACAGGGCAACTCCTTCCAGCTTTTTCAAGTTACCTGTCCTGTACCTTCCTTCTGACACAGCCAGCTCACCAGGCTTTACTGTTTCTAAGCACTGAATGTCACAACAACAGTGTTATAGAGCAAAAGCATTCAGCAGAAAATGCAGAGATGTTTTACAAATCCAGTGGACGAAAATTGCCATTCTACATACTACTTTTTTTGGGTGCTTGGGTTAAGATCTCTTCCAGAATTTCAAGTGGATTCATCTCCTATTTACTTTGACAAAAAAGTTTTGTTAAAATGCTCAATTAGCATAAAAATTCCAATAAGAAATAACTTCCCTTTAAAATTAAAGAAAAAAAAGGTGTAAAGTATCTGCAAATACCTTCAGCATTAGTGAAACCCAGCCACAACCAGGGCTGAGGGAGAAAGCAATGGCAGACATGCTCCAGCAGACAAGTCAGAACAGTTTGAGTTCTGCTTTGAGAAGCCTTGGGAAGGATGCCAAGATAGTCGCAATAATTATGTTGAGCAAACAAAAATCTTCGTTTCAATACTGAGAATAAAACCCTGTTGAGGTGGGATAGCCTCTGGGGTATATTGCCTTGGAAGAAGAAAGAGCTGAGTCAACCTTTCTGGGCACATTTCCTCCTGAATCAGTATATTTCAGAAAAAGAAGCAGCTCTAACCTGAGATTATGCCTTTTAGCTGTGACCTATTGCTGACTTCTTTATTCCCCTACCCATGAAATAGCCAAAATGACTAGAGATTCAATGTGAGCACCTACAAGAACTGTAAGGGGGGAGAAAATAAGCCTCCCTCTCCCCTTTCCCAGAGATTACATGGTACACTATGATACTCCTAAACTAAAACCAGCCTTCATACACACTATCAAATCTTAACACCTTATCACAAAGATCTATAAATGTATAAGAACCCTACACCATTAAATAATTCAGTTAGCACTGTCACCCTTTCTCAAAAAAAAAATAAATGTGTATATATATATATTTATGCAGGGAATGCTGCTGTTTGTTGCAGCTGCGTCTCATATACACAAGAGATTTCTCAAGGGTTTTATAGTAAATGAGCAAGCTGAGGATTCTGCCAAAGGTTGTATTTATCACTATTTGGTGGGTGGAGAGAGACCCATATCTCGATTACCTCATTGTTCCTCATGAATCACAGAGAGCACTGTGTGTCAATAACAGGCATCGGCACTATGTAGCATCTAAACCAGCAGGCAAGTATTAAACTTTAGGTGTGCTTCCCCCCCACTGCACTCCTATTAATTTTGTAAGGGCAGATGCCAGATAACATTTTCATCAATTTTCAGAGGTTTAAAAAAGAATAAAAATACTAAGAACGCTAAAATACCAATAGCTGTAAAGCGAGAATTCTCACTGCCACAAGCTCTTCTCACATATTCCATCCATCTGTTTCCTTTCCGTCGTTGCTGTTGGAAGTACCCTTTTGTCCTGCCCTCAGGCAGGAAAAAAATTCAACATGGGGGAAACCTGGTGGTCAGTGATCTGTGCATACCTGCCATCTGCACTCCCCTCCAGCTGCCTGGGGCTCCCCCAACTTCCCTCTGCCCATCTTCTCCCAGCAGCACCCCCACCCGCCCCACCTGACCACCCCACTCCCCCCGAGCGGCATCATTAATAATTTACCAGCTGCAAGAGACAAAGAAAACAGCCTAGAAACACTACGTTGGGGCTGCTAAGATTTTACCAGGATTGTGAGGCTGAGAAGAACACTCAAAACACAGAGCTTACGAATTTGGTACACAGCAAACTGTAAAAATCCAAAATTAAGCGTAGGGAAAACCTTTCAAACAGCACAGGAGAGACAAGCAACCAGACCTGAAACAGAAACATTCTTAGGAGTGCAGCTTGTCACAGCTGTCAGGATAAAATAAATTTATAGGGTGTATTTTTTTTTGAAGCAAATCACTATAATATAATTTGCTACTCTGAATACTTTAGTGCTGCTAATTTGAAAGATACTCAATGAGCATATTGCTTTGTGGTTGTTATTTTGACAGTAAGTCTGTTATATTATTATTTATAACCAATTAGACCACTAATTATTGTTTTTACTGCTTTGTTAAGTTCTGGAAAATACTGGATAAAGGAAAGAGAACAAGCTATGGAGAGGGAAGCAGCAGTTTTGATCATCTAATTAGACCAGCTATGAGAGTCTTACAAACTGCCAGAGATGACAGACCAGGGAAAGGGAAAATGTGACACCTCAGCTGCAACTAGAAACTACTGACAACACAAATGTTTAGTTTTTAATTACATGGGTTTGGGAGTTTGCTACAGGCTATGACCTGCAGATTCCATTAGATCTGCTGTATTAAGTGGAGTTGGATTCAACTATTATGTGCATGAGACATAGTCAAGAAAACCTGGAGGAACTGGTTTTGCTTCAGCAGATGGCCTGTTTCCCTCAGAGCAGTAACCAGATGTCCACAGATGATGGTAGTGTGTGTGGCATCCCTGAGTCCAGCATCTTTAAGACACAAATTATGAAGAACTATAAGGAAGCTCTTACAGTACTATACTCACATAGACATACCAGCAAATCCTTCAAGAAAATGAAAATATCCTCTAACCTCTACAGAAGTCAGATCATTCAGCTCTTCCAGATAAAATTAATTTTATCAATAAGTAGTTTTCCATAGGAAATAGCTTGCTGCAAAAGAGCAATGTTGTGTGAAACTGGCAGACAACCAAATCATATATTCAGCTTGATTTTATTTGATAAAGCCAAAATCAATCCCCAGTATATAAGAAAGCAATACACCCTGATGGCATAGATGGACACAAATATCCCTTCAGATTCCTTACTGCCAAAGTCTTTCAAGAGGTTAGTCAGCTTTCTGGAATAGCCCATCATGGAAGACGAAGTCAGCACAGGACTGCATTAAGATGTTCCTTACAACACTATCAAATTAATCAAGTGGTTCAATACCTGCCCTTTAGGATTTTAATGGATTTAGGAGTTAAAATTGTCCTGCCATAAAACATCCAGTGGAGTGCACAAATCTAAACTGCCTTTGGTAGCAATACCAAACTCCATGTTCATTACTTTCTCCAGCCAAGTGACTCATGCCAGACACACAGCCACCATCAGTCTTTGGTCACACAGCTTTCATACTACGGTTTGGGTTGAAAGGAACCTTCAAAGGTCATCAAGTCCAACCTCCCTGCAATGATCAGGGACATTTCAATTAGATCAGATTGCTCAGGGCCCTGTCCAACCCGACTTTGAACATTTCCAGGGACGGGGCACCTACCACCTCTCTGGGCAACCTGTTCCAATATTTCACCACCTTCATCATAAAAAAAAGTTTCTTTCTTATATCTAGTTTGAATTTACCCTCTTTTAGTTTAAAACAATTACCCCTCACCTTATTGCTACAGGCCCCATTAAAAAGTCTGTCCCCATCTTTCTCACAAATCCCCTTTACGTTTTGAAAGGCTTCAGTAAGTTCTCCCCAGAGTCTTCTCCAGGTGATCAACCCCCAGCTCGCTCAGCCTGGAGAGGGTTCCATCTCTCTAAATCATTTTTTGTTCCTTTTATAAGGAATCCAGTCCTGCAGAAGAACCTCAGCAGCCCTCTAGGCCCCCTACTCATTCTGGTGAGCATCCCAAACAAAGGCCCCCACATTTGCCCCAAGCACAGGAGGCAGGGCAGAAGGAAGGATGATAGTGCTGCTGTCATCTCATCCTCTTCTTTGAAACAAGCCACAAAGAGTTAGGAACTTCTGTACACATACGAAATCCAAAAACACTGTAGTGGGAACCAGATCTTTCTGACCACACTGGGATACACCTACCCAGAAAACCCAGTCTGAGTTGGCCACTGTCTCAGGCATTTTACTAGCCAGATTCTGAATCTTCAGTCTCCCTGGAAAATAGTCATGCCTGGCTTGTCCTGAAGAGCCTCTCTAAGGAACTAGGTAAAACTCTCTCTGAGAGGTTTTAAATATAGGTTATTTCTTTTCTCTCCTGGTAGCAGAGGATCAGGCCAAGAAAATGATCTTGGCATTGAATATTTGAGATCATTAAATATTCACGTTTAAAAAGATGCACAGTACTTTTAATTAAGTCTGTCTTCAGCAGTTTCCAGGTAAAAAAAATAACACTGCCAATATAAATTAGTCTGGGAGCACCAACGGCCTGGTTTTGTTCTTTATATTACAATGGTGCTGTGTATAATGTTATACAGATAATTACTACCAGAATGGTTATTAATAGACAGGTAACCACTACAAAATGAGTCAGTGATTGTTTCTTTATGCACCTGTTTTCCCACCAGATGTATTGGTTTTGCATTAAACTGGCTCAGGAAAAGTAAAATGGAATGGAAATTGCAGAGGGAACTCCGTGGCAGGAGATAAGCACAGGAGCTAATATTGATTGCATCGGTTTCCAGAGCACATTAGCATCAAATGAGTGCAGCTGACCTTGAGAGCCTGTAGGAGTCATGGGAAGGAGTCACTTTAGGTATAAGATTGGGTAAGTGCTGTGTTTCAGCTCAGCAAAAGGCCTAGACAATTTTATAAATATTTCTTCTACTTTATAGCAAACCATGAATGACAAAGCTTATGGTTTGTGATTACAGTTGGACTTGATCTTAGAGGTCTTTTCCAACCTAAATGATTCTGTGATTCCAGACAAAAGCTTCTAGTTTTACTCACAGGGGTTTTCTATTTTAATGAGTGAATGCTGCTTCATGCTATTAAGAGCACATTAAAAGAGAATACTTGTCAATGAAATATATTCCTGTTTATTGCCTTTTGGAGATTATTTTTTTGTATTTCCTGAAGTTATTGCAAGAGGAGAAATAATAATATTAGTAAAAAAGATAAAAACTTCTAATCCCAGTGCAAATTTGGGTCACCTCCTCTCGCTTCTTTTAAATCTATACATAAGGACTTAAAACACAAAGAGAAAGAGAAAGAGAAAGAAGTGGTTGCTGCACCATGGACTGAATGCAGGGAAACTGGTTTAGCTCTTTTGTGGAAGTTCATTTCACAGCTGAATTCCTTTTTATTATTAACTTTTCATTTGGCCATATCTGAAATTGTTTAGATCCACATAAATCTGGGGATTTGATTGCCACTCCAGCTATCTAACTACTCAGCTGTGTGAGAGACCCGTCACTGTCCATGACTTCAGCCTACAGACACTAATCCTATTCTTCATCAATTAAAAAAATGTTTTAAAAAATGTATCTCGCTGGTTTTCACAAGCAGCTTGAAGCGAACCTTTTGATGACATACCATGTCTTTCTGTGATTAATAAGTATGACGGTTTGTTAATTAGTTGGCTAATCACTTTCCATATCTATCATCATAGTTTCAAAGAACAAGTCATTTATTGGACTACAGACAATATCAAGTAAGAAAATGTTCATTTGATGTCATGACAAAGACCACTGATTTCCGCATTTTTTTAAAACCCTGTTTTCTGCCCTTTTTCAAAAAAATTAATACTTTGCAAGGACAAACTCAAGAGGTCTGATGTCAGTGAAGAAATCGCTCAACCAAGGTAAAACATTTAAATTGCAGATGAAGTTTCAAGATGAGGACAAATTTTGGGATTTTTAATATTATATTAGAGCAAGAGTGGTATTTACGTGTAGAGGAAAAACATTTTGAGAATTGCTAAGGCCATACAATTTATAGTTTTTATATGAAGACAATTTTCTTAGAAGAGCACTAAGCTGCATCATGGCTAGGCTTCGCAAACAAAGATTTAGGAAGGCTCCATCCACATTTTTTACAGACTAAGCTGCATAGACAATTTATATAAGGAGTGCTTTCTCCTCTAAGCTATCCAGCTGACTTTCAGGAATCAGCCTAAATGGGAAAGATTATGTCATCTTGGGCAGTAAACATGGGCCTTAAGTAAGATACCAGGTGGCCTGGAGCTCAGACCAATGATAGTATCCAATTATTACAAAATAAAATGACCCTCTGAAGAAAATGGCTCCCATGGGCACCACAAATCAGAGGGACATGTTTTCTTCTGGCATGTTCTGCATTTTAAGTCCCTACAAATGTTACTAATAACCTGTCATGCTGCAGGAGAATGGATGATACCTGCTGAAAGCACCTACGAATTCGTGAGTAAGCATATTATGCATGTTCACTATGATTTCACCATCTCCAAACAGATGACCAAACTGCAGGTTTAATAAAATTCCTTGCATTATTACAGCATGTCTGCTTCTTATTTCCATTTAAAAATATGAGAAAAGCTGACAACTCCCCTGCATTTCTCTGTACCAGCTTAAATTCTCAGAGTTACAATATATACATTGTGTGCTTAAATTCCCAGGATACCTAAATTACGGGCACGTTTCACAGTTTATCTCTAGTTTCCAGGAAAGCTGATGATGCTTCAAATAATGTGGGTCTCTCTTCCTTCCATGGCTATGAAGTCCCTCTTTGCTGTAGCCACATAATATGAAATGTTCCACAGTTGGGCAGTTGCTCAAACAGCCTGAAAAGTTTCATACTTATCTACAAATAGAAGAATTCATGCCAAGGTGCAACATAAATTAAATGGAAAGGGCCTTAAAGCCTTTGGCAGAAATTTTAAGGTTTGCCAGAAGTTGACTGAGAAGCAGGTGAGGGGGAAAAAAAATAAAAACCACAGGCCACAATTTGCCTTTGCTCCAATACCCAGAGTTAAGGATCAGGGTGGGTATCACATCTGTTCCTGTGGGTCAGTTCAGCTTGCCACTGGTGTAGTTAAAGGCTGCTGGTACCAGTAAGATCTTCCTGATACAGACTGGGAAGAACAAATTTAAAATTCAATACAAGGCGGGGGGGGGGGGGGGGGAAGGGAAGCAGTTTACCACTCCTAAATTAATACAATTATTAAATCAGTACAGAAGGATGTTCCTCTTGCTACATGTCAGGGTAGCAAAGCCTGGTTTATAGCAAATTTCAGTATCTTAGTTCTACAAGTCCTACTCATACTGGGTCCAAAGGGGAAATTTCTATCCCCAGATAATTTAATTCCTTAAGTAGTTCCACTAAAATGGAAACAAAAAAGAAAAATTATCTGGAGATCACCCGTGCTTGTTATTACTTTGATTTTCTTTATTCCCTGAAAATAAATAAACTTATTAAATAGCTAACAGTTCTGTAAACCAGTTCCTGTTTAAAAAGCAATACTGCAATTATACTGAACTTTTTCAGTATGCAGAATCAAGCTAATCTTTTTTTGACTCAAAAACACATCAGTTCTTATTGCATTTTATGGCAACGAACACCAACAGCTCAATGATACAAACAAGTCGTATCTCGGCACCATTGCCATTGCCACTGGGAACGAGTTAATTGCAAGAACAAATTAAACATTAATCATTTAAGTGATTTAAATTTGAGTTGTGCATACTGTTCCATTGCTCATTTTAGCATTAACAAAGGAAGCTGCTCAAAGCCATTAAAGCACATGCAGCAATGAGGCAGAGAGATTAAAACAAAGCTGGGCTACTTCTTTCCTTCCTGCTCACAGAGAGATATCACAAAACCTTCTCCTTGCACAGAGCATGCTATTCAGTGATTTGAAATGTGGATTGACGAACTATACAAACACCTTTACCTGTTTACACGTGGGTTTGTGCTATACCTGCCTTTGCCTTTTCACCTTGGCTCCCTCCTGTCCTCTCACTGTCACCCGTAGTCACGGACACACTCTGCAGGTGAACCCATACCCTTGATTTCTGCTCCATCAGCACAGACAAAAGGAACAGCAGCTGAACTCTCCCTGCCTTTCTTCAACAGAGGGACTGGTTTGGGTCTGTTTCTTTTGCCAAGCCATTAATGTACAGAAAATTTTGAATTTTCTCCTGCCCTTCCAGTTGTAGCAATGATTGGCTAATGGGGATGTAGAAGTTAAGATGGATGGGAAGCACAACTGCCCACCTTTTACTGCAGAACCCTGTATGGGAGGCATCACAGATCATTCTCTTGGCTTTCAGGTTACCCAATTTGCACAAAAATCAGGCATCACAGATGCAGAATACAGAGGAGTCCAGCTTTGTGAC
This sequence comes from Lepidothrix coronata, assembly GCF_001604755.1. Taxonomy (NCBI): domain Eukaryota; kingdom Metazoa; phylum Chordata; class Aves; order Passeriformes; family Pipridae; genus Lepidothrix; species Lepidothrix coronata. The sequence goes on along the minus strand of NW_016690310.1, from coordinate 1,169,725 downwards.
TGCCCTAATCTCCTGATAAACCTTCACTGTCCCACTGAAAATGTGAAATGTACCCCCTGCATGATGAGAATATTTGCACTCAGGGTTTTAGACACCTGGATACAGTTGCAGCATTTGTAGACTTTTTTGCAGAAAATAGGTTTAATATAGAGCATGTAGGAAGAAAGGCATGCCCTTTGTGTCCACACATACAAACCACACTGTACTTGTTTCAAGTATTTTCTTCGATCAGCATTGCTTTCATAATTATTTTTATTTCAAATTCTTTGAGAAAAATACCTACTTTTAACTTAATTTTATACAACTGAATGAGCTAACACACCTTGTTCAGCTATTGTGTTTAGACTCAGTCCACTGGATTACGTTTATCATTACACAGTGTATATGTAACTTTCTTTTCTCCTTTATATATGCAATATATAAGTGACTAGCAGCTTGCAGTTCTGCTGTTTTCCCTCCAGGGATCTAAAAATGTTTTATAATGGGGAATTTAACTTCAAAGTGCTTCTGTGAATGAGATGCAGCTCTTGATATTTTCCCCCATTCCATATACAATGAAGCTATAGCAAAGCAGGATTACATCAAAGGTCAGGCAGAAGTTCATTGATGTAGTTGAAAGAGTCCTATGTGTTCCTCTTGCTCAAAGTGCAGAAGTGTTATGAAGCAATTCTTATTAAGTATGGAGTATATTCAGGTAAACGAACCTGATCCTAAAGGATTTACAGGCCTTAAACCATTTCAAGCTGCAGAGACCTTTTGACTGGAGTGATTTCTTGCACATGAAGTGGTGGTATTTGAATTTATGGAAAAGAATTAATTTCTACTTCTGTTGTAATAAAACACATACGGGGCCCATCTGCCTACAGCAAAAGGGAGGGCTGTTTCAACCAGGTACCCTGGCACCTCTGTGGCACCAAAAAGGAGAGAAAAGAAACTGTAGCAATAGAATAAAGCATCTTGTTTCCACTGCAAACAATTTTCTTCAGAGGAAGTTTCCATCTTACATACATGCAGGAGATGAGAAGCAACTCAGGTCAGCTGGCCTCAAGGAAAAGAGATGGGTCCAAAAGAAAAGCCTGAGATTTCAGCTCTCTGATATATACCAACCTACAAACAAGTCAAAGCACATGTCAAATTATTCGACAACAATCAATGCTTCTCATTAAGTTCTTTGATTCCCATGAATTCCCTGTTTGTTTGTGGTTTTTCCTCCCTCATTATTCCTCATTAGAAGAATATTTCCCAAACTGCAGTTTCCTGGAAGCAAAATGTTTTTTCCCTTCTTCCTTGGCTGAAACACATTTCCTGGCGTTTAATAAATAAATAAATAAATGAAAATCAATGGTAACAGATGCCATAAACCACTGATACCCACTGCCAGAGTTCCACCATGAGGTCACGCCACCAGGGATTCACCAACTAATGACCTCACCTCGCTCACTTAATGAAAAACCACATATGAACAGGAAAGAGCCATTCATTAAGATGTTAGGATACTCAGAATCACTAATTCTTCAAATCATAGCCATGTTGTGATTCCTTGCACTGCCACAATGCTGCATTTTAAATGCCAACAGGGAACGAAACTGTTTGTGAACCATCAGACACCACGATCAAAGTAGTTGGCTGAAACTGCCGAACCATGATTTATTAATAAGGTATAAAGAGAATGCAAATAAACTAATTATAAAATGGGGTTTGTAAGAGCCAAATTCCCAGAGTAAAACTTTAAGCAATGTTCAAATTATTATCCATCTAATTAGTAACACACAGCCAAATACCAATGGCCTGACAGCCAACTGCAGTGCAGTTAACATTTAAAATACAGACCTTGCGTGGTATGTCAGCAGTGCAGGAGTCAGGTGGCATGTGCCCAGCCTTAAAGTGAAAAACCATCTAAAGCAGTTTAGACAATTCCATACTATCCATGGAGAATGCCAACAGAGCCCATTTGACACACTGCCCTTGCTCTCTCCAGTCAGCTCTTCACAGATCCCATACAACGGGGCATTAAGTCCATTTTTTGGCTGTATCACTTCTATCCTTTTTGATAGATCAGACAATTAACTCTGCACTTGCATATTCTACTTGCATGAAAAAAAATCATGAATTCATGAAAGAATCTGCTTCCAGGATTGGCAAAATCATTTAAAATAATTATGTTTTATCACTATGGAAAATGGAAACCTGTCTCAGAAGTTACTCCAGCTGTACTCTGAGGGGATGCCAGCAGTACTAAAGGGTCAGAAGACCATGCTGTTGTACTGTCTATGTGTAGAAGAAAGTTTTATATACAAGAGCAATGTAGAAGTGATATACATTTGAGATTTCAACTGAACTAATTCTTCCATCTTTAAGTAGAAAGGTTCACTAAGCTCTTCAATGGCTACAAACCTGCTAAGATATCTGAAGTCTCTTCTTCATTTTTACGGCATCCAGACTGCCAGTTCAGTGAAGTCTGTATATAATAATATTTATTTTAAAATAAATAAAGTTAAGCACTTAGTTTTACAGGTTAAATCCCTTCAATTTCAGCAGCATCTGTCAGTAATAAACCAGGCATGATGTGCATTTAAAGCAGCAGCAGATCACTCTCAATATTCACCAAAGCATAGTATTTTGAGGGAACACAAGTTCAACCACATATACTGCCTAATTCAGGGGGAAAAAAGTACTTATTGATTTGAATTCCACAAACCAGGTATTGAGTGAAGGAGATATTAGGGTCTGCATCTAATTTTAAGCACTGTACTATTTTGTAAAGGCAACTGCTCATCTGGTCATTGCTAAATTCAAGCCTTCCCACCAGACCACCACTGCTGTGTCACTCCCCAGCACACCCTGAAAACACTATGGCTTAGATAGATTATATTATTTCTTAGTTTAGAGGCACAGAATCATTTGCCAGATTGCAAATGTTATACTACATACAAAGGATATATGTAAAAAAATTAAAATAAAAAAATCTTTAAACAGATAAATTTAAGTGAAAACACTACTATCTTTTAAAACTGTTCACTGAATCTTATTTACCGAGAGATGATGGGGATTTTCAGGGTTACAGCACACAACAGCTGTCTCTATAGAAGTGCCAGCCTTAATGTTAACAAGCTGATAAATTGACTGATTAGAGTTTAAGTAGTACTAAAATTGAACTGAATTATAGCAAGATCCAGACTTCAGGAATTGAAAAAAACTGTTGATACAGCAATTGGGCTGAAGGGTGAGGAGAGAAAAGGACAAACAATTAAAGGATAACAGTAGTGAGAAGATGAAGGACACAGGCCAGCACAATCGCCCTACTGAGGGCCAAAATAAAGGCAGTCCAATGGGTGATGGATGGGAAATGTACCATTATACTTGATAAGGATCCATTATATTTGACATTTTTGACTGACTGGAGTCACATTTACAACATTATTGGCAATACTGCCTACCCTGTAGTAGAGGTAGGCAGAGATTTTTGTACCTATTTAACACTTCAATGTCACAGAAATAATAAGGGTGCCAACATATGATAAAATTATTCAGCTGCTTTTAATTAAAGCACAGTACAGCTGACTTCCATGGAACAATATCCACCTTCTACAATTGCACAGACTTGCTTATTTTACTAGCAAAAATTCCCATTAGTTTAAGGCCGCTTGACTCAAACTGATTCATCTCAGTGTAATGGCAATGGATTCGTTTTGCAGCACCCTTGTGGTGGGAAAGACACCATTTTCTTTCTTTCTAAAAAGACAGCACTTAAAACTACACTCCATCAAGCAAATAATTAAGACAAGGAGCACAAACTGAGATCAGAAAAAATGCTGTATATAAAATTATGTTGTGCCCTGAAATTTGCAGTTACCGAGAGCAGAGGCACAACTCCTGCACAAAGAGCTAAGCTGGGCTTCCAAACCTTGACTAAAATCTTTAGTCTTGCAGAGTAGTGACGGAACGAAAAATATTAGCATAAGCTTGAAACTTGAGCAAGCATAATACTGGTGAAGGATGGGAATACAAAGCAGTTTTCAACAAGGCACAGTTACTCTAAAACACAAAGCTACCTATTAATTGTAAAAAGAAGACACATGCCCTGAGAAGTCATTTAAGATTATATAGTTTGGAAAAAATACATATTTTAAAATAATTGTCCTTACCTTCCAAAAGCCAGTCCCACAAGGCAATCCTAGTGCAGTTGGAGTTGGGAATGGAATGCTAATCCTGGAAGCACAGTGTCTGCATGTGAATGAGCTCCTCTTTGGGTCCCTAACATTTAATAATCTTTGATAAATGCAATAACCAGGAACATTTTATCCAATGCTGCTGAAATCAGGAACATGTTTCCTCAAGTGTTGGCATTTTATATAATAAAAATTTTTTTTGCAAAAAGGAGTATTAGTTGTCTTTCTCATTACAGGCTGGAAATTTGAAAGTGTGTTTTAAGCTAATGGTGGGTCTTAGTATTTTTCATATCAAAGAAAGAAATCCATTTTGCAACTGCATACATCACTAGTTTTGTGCAAGAATTAGGTTGGTTCTGTCTGGCCGTGAAGTAAAAAAATCAATCAGTAGCAACTGAAGTTTCTTCACCACCAAAAAAACCCCCACCATGCTGCAATATCTTTCTCCTACTTTCCACTGCAATCCACTCCATCAGCCAGGCTCCTCATACGTAGTAATCTGTTCTTGAGAACCATAATTGCACAGTGGGAAACTCAATAAACCTGTATCTTATCTGAAAGAGAAGCCGATAATTGCCTGAAAGAAATGGATCTTTTTGCGGAAGGATATAAGACAGTGTCAGATGTATTGTTAGCCACTCTGGTTTAAAAAAAAAAAAAAAAAAAAAAGTATGTCATTTTTTGTTTGTTTGAGGGCTTTTGTGTCAGTTTTGGGGTTTTTTTTAGATTAACATTTAGCAAAGATTGACAAAAAGCCCAGAATTTTTCAAAAAAAAAGCCAGTTGATTTTTTTATTTTTGGTCAAAATAAAGGCCTATTTTTAAAGTTTTTAAATATTTTGGAGGCTCAACACCGCAGAAAGAATGCTGGCAGATCAATACATACTCTCACTATCAAACTAATCTTCACTGGCTTCTGAATAATTCAGGCTCATTAGACCTCCAAGTTGTCTGGCCCAAAGGTTACACGAGACGTGCATCAATCTGTCAGAAAGGTGGCAAACATTATTTCATCCCTTTTCCATCCACACACTCTGCATTTGTACGGTAATAATGATCATTCCAAAGCTTTCAGTTAAATCATAATTAGCCTGCAACCCTCTGTCCCGAATATATTGAATATACTTGTTAAAATACAAAAAAACCCCCAAACCACAACACACACATGGGGAGCAGGGGGAGTACAAGTAAAAGTCTCTTAAATGTTATTTTGTACAAGGCTACAGTGGTTTTTGGTTGTTTGTTTTTTTTTTTTAATTAAAAAACCCACAACAATCTAACTAGGTGAAGTTAAGAATATATTCAGAGAAATATTAGGAGAACAGAAACATTGATGCAAAAGGATTTGATTTACCAGTTGTATTACTTAAACCTTGCATTTACCAGTGGGTTTTAGCTGCTCTTGCCTTTTGTTTCATTGCCATCTTACCAGTGCTGGTAAACACTCAATTGTCACCTAACAACCACAGGATATTATTGTTTTGGTTCCTCAGACTAATAGCAATGATGACTCTCAGGTACAGACCCATTCTCTGCTATGGTAAGTCAGTCCTTAATTACACCTCCGTAACCTTTTCTTCGGTAACATAAGGACACATTACTAAAGAATTACTAAAGGATGTGGTCCAAGTATTTTGATTTTTCAAAATGACCCCACATCAAGGCCAAAAATAATTTACAGATAATGTCTGAGATATGGCTGTGGTTCAGTGGAAGGAGTTTCAGTTTTGATCACCCCCAAAGCCTGGTTATACATCACATTCAGGTGCCCACTCCTGATAAGATGTTTTACCTAACTTCCCACTGTATATGTAAAGTCTATTTTCCAACAAGTATTTCTGAAGGAAGGAACTTCTTCATGCAAAATAGAAAATAAAGAAGGGAATTATGAGAACGTAAGCGGCAGCTTGTGTACAACACACAGTGCCACTGCTCATTCTCTTATAATATATTGAGGGACATTTATAAAGTTCAAAGGTCGTAAAATTGAAAACTGACCTGAGTTTTTAAACAACAAATTCCACCTACTTAGCTCCACAGGATGCCACAGAAATTAAAAACTTGATATCCAGTGCCAAATTTGATCATGTCTCAGGCTAGATTTAGTTTATATACCCCTTTAAGAAACAAAAGGGAAGAAAAGATAAGCATTTATGATCAATAAGCAAATAGTTGACTTGAACTAGCAGAAATACTACATGACAAAATTCCTTGAACTGTGCTTAGTAGGACATTTATCACTGAAAATTAGGATCATCAAGTATTTTGGATTATCAGGTCCTTGGAAATGTGGGTGTAAGGAAGCACATAAGCAAGAGAAACGTGGGTTTACAGAGACTGATCATGCACTGATGTCTGTGCCTGTTCAGCAGTTTCTTTAGAGAGGGCAAACAGACTACAGTTTCCAAATAACATGAAAGATGAGCACTTTCCCCATTCTAGTATGAAATCCCACTTGATATATTGAAAAAAAAACTGATCAGATCTGGATCAATTCTTAAAAGAGCAGCGCTAACCTTGGAAAGCAGAGATCTTGTCTCCAGTGGACAAATCACATCATTTCAAGCTATGACTCGAGCTGAATGCAATAAATGACTTGAAAAAATTTAACCTCGCATCATTGGTTGTCAAAAGAGAAGTCGCAGTGACAGGTTCCTTCAAAACCATTCCTGCACCTCCCTGAATGAGGATATTTTTAGTATTAAGCTTACAGTGAAGACCAGCAAGGGTACTGGCCAGTTACAAACTTAGATGATGCAAGATAAATGCTGGTCTGAAAGAGAAAATAGAATTAGCAGAGTTAAAGGCTGTTAAGAGAAATTAAGGCATACATCACATATCTGCTAAACGCTGACATTTCCTGCGGCCTCAAACAGCAAAAAGTATTCAAAAAGAGTTTCTTTTCCCTCCTTCTGGCCATAAAATTGAGTCCAGAGGAGGAGACATCTATTTCCACACTGTAGTTGCACATCTTTCTCCCGGTTAAGATGTCTCATCTTACACATGTTTTACCATCTGACTGATGCTGTTCAGTTCCAGGCACAATTAAACACGTCTATATCCAGGCAGTCAAAAAATCCACCACTTCTTCCACATCCCACTATCTGGATCGTGTTTGGAAAACATGAGCTCTTAAACCCCTCAAGGCGCTTGAGGACTGACCCCCTACACCACTTTCTCCTTTTCTCTTAAAACTTTGTCAAACACATTTGGAATTATTGTAAGTACAGAGTAAGACTAAAAGGAATCTTACCTACAACTTCAGGAACATTTCTGCTCCACATGAATCTTTTCAGAGGGCAAGAGCATTTACATGGTACATGTACCACAAGTGTTTAGCAACAATATAGGAGAAAGGTGGGGATAATATCTCATTAAAACAAACCTTCTCCAACACTTCACTGTGGACATTTAACATTTTCACCCTTAATCAGAAAACAGAACTTCATAGGGTTGACTTTTTAAAAAAGAAATTAAGCAGTTTCTGGGTTTCTGTTAAAGTCTGCATAACTCCCCCCCGAATGAAGGGCTCAGGTTCTGCATTTCTACTTCTCAGGCTTTATAAGCAGTGATCTTCCTGCCTCCCTACAACCCCTCTACTCTGGGCAAGGCTATGACCCCCAGGCTGAACTGACTCAACCCTATAAACCTTCCTTTCAAAATCCTCTACAGCTGTCTTTTCACTGAAGAAGTACTTTCCAATCCCATTACTACTTAAACCCTTTATAATCCAATCAACCTCAGCAGCATCATGTCAGATCCCTCTGTCAACACCGTAACCCTATAATATTTCATTGTGGGCAAGCACAGCACTACTTTCTGCTTCCAGAAAAACTTTAATTCCTACCCTTGACCCAGTTTTGTTCTGGATTCATCTTTATTTTACACAGGGTAAAAAGAAAAAATTAAACTTCTGCAGCTATTTCTAAGGAAATAAAATACTTGCCATAATGCAGACAGTAATATGGTTTGGCTTGCACCTCTAGTTTTGCTGAAAAAATAAAATTTAGTTGGGTTATCAGTGGAGTGAAATATAAAGATACACTTCCCAGAGGCCAAGTTATGCAGTTGGGTTTCCTTCTCCTCCTCTTCTTTCATCTCCTATTTTTATGGTAGTAAATAGCCCATAAAGCAACCCCCCCATGGTATGTTTTCTGGACTACATGGGTAATAATATATTATTACTGTTTGTGCATATTCCTGGCAGTTTCTAAAGGAGAATCTATGGACTTATGCTGCTCTGGTCTTCTCCATCTTCACCTGAAACATGGTTGGGCAGGGACAGACACAGTTTTAAGCAGGTACAACACCAGAGAGCATCCCAGGACCAGGCACCCCCCCAGAGTGATGCAGTTTGTGTAGGTTACAACTTCTTTACTTGCAAGTAACTTCTAAGTTACAACTTAAAAGTGTCCCGGCTCTAATCCTGTTGTTTCAAACCGAATGGAAAAAAATCCCAATATATTCAAGTAGTGAACTCTAATCTCTGCAAGACTTCATTAACTGGAAGTTGAGCAAATAATATTTGAATTGCAGGCATGAAAAATTAGCTAACATATAATGCAGAGCAAACTGATGCACTGTGCCTGACTGAAATGGTCAACAGGGTATCCCCAAACCCTGAAACACTGCAGTCACCAAACAGGAATAAAAAAACTTTAACTGTTAATTCCTTCAGCCACTATCAGACTAAGGAAAAAAGATAATAGAGGATTGTAGCCAATATGTTCCTCATGGAGGGTTAACAACCCACTATAAGATATATGAAGGAGGTAAACTGATGTTTTACAAGATGTTGATCAAGGTTTCATCATCTTCTAGTGATTTCTTTCTTAATTTCACTGAAGTTAACAGCAAACTAAAGAGAATCATAGAATCATTTAGGCTGGAAAAGATCTCTAAGATTGAGTCTGACTGTAAAATTACCTCAACTTTTTTTATTTAGTTACGAGAAATATGACCTTTTAAGAAAGAATGTATTTATTAGCTTTTATTATTCACATGTTTTTTCTAGTTATTAATATTCTTTAGGAAAAGGTCCTCCTTTAATGCAATCAGCACAGAAGTCCAAAGGTACTCACCCCCTGGTCCAAGACATCAAGGATTTTATAACCCATGACATGTTCCTGCTTCCCTTTTGGCACCTTAGATATAGTACAGGACCATCATATCCATTTATTATCCTTCTTACAGTCCAAAAGAGAACACAGTCCTGTAACCATAGAAACATGGATGTTCCTGTGGACATTTTCTGCCTATTATATTTTAAAAAAAGAACCAAGCCCTATTTGCTCTCTCCGCAAAACTGTCTCAACCCTGGCTGAAAAGAAAAATCCCGTGTTCATTTTAAAGTAGCGAGCAGCAGCTCACAGCCCTTTACCTTCCCTCTCTTCCGAGATGAATATAGGAATACAGCGTGGCCTGGCCTGCGAACCTTGAACCCTGGGATCTATGAAATTGTCATCTGTCACAATTAACAGCTGAGCAATCAGAGAGAAAGTCAACAGCCACTTCCATGTCACCACCCACTCCCTGCAGTGAGCACCCAACATAGCCCAGGACAGACCAGGAACACTGTTCCCATCTTGGTCAGTTCTCTTTTTTTCTCTTAAAGAATTGCCTTATTAAAATAAGCAGAGTGCAGCTGGGTAATTTTAAGGTTTAATTCTTCCAGTACTAAGAGAAATAGTAGGTATGTCTATGATATATTACAACTCTCAAAAAATTAGATCATTATTCACTGTTTGAAGTTGTGTTTCTCATTGAACCATGAAAAGCCAGCACATTTAAAAGAAAATAAATCCATACTATCCATGGCCAAGAAGTGAGAGCCAAAACATGTTGACAGAGTCTTCAGTTAAGACTGATGTGGAAGGTGGTTTAGCTGCTATTCAAAAAAATAATACATCAACTTAGATCCAAGGAAAAACAGCTATTTTGTGTATTTCCAGAAAATGTTTTTACTCACATAACGCATCCTGAAATATTTAACAACCTAAATATTACACAGCCCCTTTAAATCCATGAAAACTCAAGGTATTCCCTAGGCAAGAATGAAATGCTTCGCTCCATACACAATTACACATTTACTGAAGTTAGACGCTTGGAAGAATAAAAATCTATCCATCCCACCACCACCACCCCCCAGCAATATAATTTAATAACTGTAAATCAGCAGAGCATTATAAACAACTTCAGGATATACGACACTGGCTCTACTGAGCATAATACTCCAAGGTAATTAAAGATAATGATTGATGTAAACCTCTAGTCACAGATACTTACAAAAAATGGACACTAGTCAATATTAACATAAAGAAATTAGGGAAAATAGCACAGAGTAGTTAAAACATTAGAACTATGAAGCTCCCAGAGGAACTTTAATTGTGCCTATTTTATGTCTCATCCAATATATCACACAACTTAGAACATTCCCATAAATTCCTGAATGCACGTGCAATATCAACAATGATAAACTTGCTACCCTTGGATCTAATGAGCTTTGCAGTTCTTCATATTTTCATGTTAAGTTTTTTCACTGCTGTACATTATAAAACATACAAAACCCCTCTGTCACTGAGGAACCATTTTAGAACAAAAGCTATTCACTGTAATTCAGCCTTTTTAAACACTGTAAGAAAATTCTGCACATATTCATTCCCAAAGTGCCTAACCAGTCAGTATTTTAAAAAAATAATCACAGAGGATTTTTTTAATTAAAATATGAATTATTTATCCATTCTCAGTGAAGGAAACTCTCTTATGTTTCCAGTGACCAATTCTGGACATTGAGACAAGGGTGAAATTTCATTTTTATGTTATATTTTAGCTCTGCCTGTTAAATGCAAGCTCTTTGGCACAAAACCAAACAAAATACATGTAGTTAGTTTAAACTGCTCAATAAACTTGAATTGTTACGTGAGCATTTTATGCTCTATATGAAGTTGCCACCTACAGACTTCAGGATAGCTCCTTGCAGGCAGCCAGTGCTTAACAGGCACATTTTACATGTTTAAAAAGGTTTTTGGCTGCCTGTGTAAATCATCTCCCAGCAGAGAAACAGGTACCCTTGGTTAACTGAAAAGCAACAGGAACAACATCTAATTAAGATCACAGTGGAACTGCAAATGCCATGAAGGGACAAATATTCTTCAAAGTCAAAAGGCTACAAATACATGGAACCAAACCGTAACACACACACACCGAGCAAAACAGAAGGACTTCTGCCTAAGAACTATTATGTCCATGTTTTATTGCTTCTAAAAGGCCAAATAACTGAGGGAGTTTTTGTGTTTGGTTTGACATTGCTCATAGTTCTTTTTAATACCATGAATAAAGTGTTTTACAGAAGTGCACTTTTAAGCAGTGCCTTTGACAACTTCTTGTTCAGAAACTAATGTTAATAAAAGGCATTTAATATTAAAACTTATTGAATGGCCCCAACAAAATTAATCAAACAAATAGCAAAAAAAATCCCAACCTCATTATTTTAGCTTTTCCTTACCAAAATAGAGTTTTGCATTACAGCTTGTGTCTCAAACATGTTTCATGAACAGTTGTGATACCTCAAAATTTCTTTAGTGCCATAACAGATATTAAGAAGCTACAACCAAACAAATGTACTTTGAGGCAAAAAAACCCACTCCAGCCTTATAAACATGAGTCAGGATGTAAATATATTACCAAGAGCATCACCAGCTGCAAGCAGTTGCACCCCATGAGACAACAATAACTTCTCCCATCAGATTTTGGCCTAAATGTTTGTAGCATGATTATTTGCTCATTTTCATAGGCTTAAATACATGGGCTTGTTTTTTTTCATTTGTTCGCCTGTTTTTAAACAGCACAAAGTAATTCCATTTCATAAAAGCACACAGGGAATGCATTCCTTACAACATATCCTTTGAACAACCACCTCCCATGAGTAGCTAGCTGCTCCCCTTTCTGAACAGACCCAATCTCAGCACAGTTTCCCTCCATCATTTGGAAACAGGATGCCAGAAGATGCAGAAAACACTAATTTCTAACAGAAAGCCTGTATATTGAACTGAGTAAAACTGTAAAGCTCAAACCCATGCTCTGACTCTCAGGATGGGGCATAAAATCCAAAAGAGAAGGAGCTGCTTCGAGGTGAAGGGCACTCCTGTTTTCCCTCTCATATGTTGGCCATTAAGTTTCAAGCTGAAACCAATAACTTGTAGTTAAAGTTAAGCTCTCACAACCATCCAAATATTGAATTTAAAGTACCAAGACAGGTGCTCCAAGTTTTGATAAGACTTTTGCAATGTTAACTTCTGAAAACATTCTTGATTTCACACTTAGATTACGAGACTTCAGCTTTCAGGGGTTGATTTTTGCTATAGCTTCTCTGTTATTCAGTATTTTCTCACAGAGAAGTTATTAATATACTATAATCAAGCCACCTTTATTTATTCGTTTTGATTGGCAGAACATAAAATTTGTATGTCAGAACAATCCACAACCATCGCTTCATCCCCAGTATTGACTGAGAACTTACTAGGTTAGATGGAGAAGAATAGATTTTTATCTCCTTATCTCACACACCAGAGGTAAACCACCATGTTAGGTGCACACCTCAGATCTGAAGGTCTAAATATTTAGCCTAAAATGCACAATTTTTTTTGTGATCACAATGAAGCTTTTACTAACTTCTTTGTAAATCCCGCCATTTACACAAAATATTTAACAATACTCATAATCAAGGGTAAACTGATTATGACCATATAAACATACATTCCCATGCTGGACCACAAAGAAACTCAAGCCATGAGGGACAAGAACTGGAAACAGTAATATTTTATTACACTTGTAAGCTTCCCAGCTCCAATTAGGATAAATACAAATCTAGAACTTAGCCTTTTTATTGCCTATTTAAACAAGGTGACATAATAAATGTCTCAGACTTCAAGGTGTCAGACGGAGCTAAAAAGACCACCCTCATGGAAACACTTCTTTGTCGCAGGCACGGGTGGGACACACCTGGGAAAGCAGTGGAAACGCTGATGGTGGGATCACAGCACTACAGGCAATACTTCCATTCACACAGCAGTGTAGGAGACTCAAATTTCACCAAATCACCTGATACCAAGATAAGGTGTAAAGGTGATGAGGTCAGAGTAAGACAGACATGAACTTGCTGCAGCGAGTCCAGAGGAGGCCACGAAAATGCTCAGAGGGCTGGAGCCCCTCTGCTCCAGAGACAGGCTGAGAAAGCTGCGGTTGTTCAGCCTGGAGAAGACAAGGCTTCGGGGGGACCTTCTAACACCCTCTAGTACCTAAAGAGGCTTCAGAGATCTGGAGAGGAACTTTGGACAAGGGCATGGAGTGCTAGGACAAGGGGCAATGGCTTCAAATTGAGAGCAGGGAGGTTTAGATTAGATATTAGGAAGAAATTCCTCTCTGTGCAGGTGCTGAGACACTTGTACAGGTTTCCCGGAGAAGCTGTAGCTGCCTTATCCCTGGAAGTCTTCAAGGTCAGACTGGATGATGCCCTGAGCAACCTGGTCTAGCAGAAGGTGTCCCCCTGCAAGGGGGTTCAAACTAGGTGATCTTTCAGGTCCTTTCCAATACAAATCATTCTGTGGTTCTACAAAAGCTATTTTTAGCTTCTACAGACATTACATTTACATCCCCTCCCCAAGTGAAAAGGTAGCCACCAGGTTTGCCAGGGCAGCATCCAGCCTGCAGGAGTTCATTTTGCCAAGAGAAATAAAGAAGGGACAGCTCATATTTTCAGAATCATGCAGCAGGGAAAAAAGTAAAACCTGTAGGTGAGGCTGTAACTGGATGTAGCGCAGAATTAAGGGAGAACCAACAAACCAGGTACTTCTGTGAGCATGTCTGAGCTACCTGGGGGGTGCAGTAGTAGTACAAGGCAGGACAACCCACAAGCAAATGGTGCAGAACAACTGTGTGTGATGAGATGACAGCACAGGCAGGTGACATGACAGGGGTTTTGTTTGAATTACAGCCACTCACAGCATCAAACACTTCCCTGCTACACTAGCCCCAATAAAAGATTCTTTTTGACTCAAGGTTCAGACATGCTTATTCTGAGGCAGGAAGACCAAGAATCAGTCAACTGGAATTTTTAGGTTTCCGTCAGAAGAAGGGAATCATCACACCAAGCTACAGTAACTAGTAACAGTGCTTTCTGTCATGCATTTTGTTATGTTCTGGGACTTCTACACTTAAATCCCAGCTGTGGCAATATTCAAAAAGCAGGGAAAGCCTGCAAATGTGTATATGTGCATTCATGGGTCAAAAATGGTAGGTCTGTATTTTATTTTATTTTTAAATCTTTCTTTCAATCAGCCTTATCTGAAAGCAGGACAGTGGGGTTTTTTGAATCCCTCAGGATTCAGCCCAAGCAGAAACATTTCCTACTCTGGGACTGGGCAGTCAAGTGTAAGGAGAAAACTACCATAATGAAACATGAAGGTTTTTTGCATCCTCCTTACAGCACACACAACGCTCATTTACATTCACGTAGTACAAGATATTTCCATCTGAAATTGGCTTTCTCTCCCATTAGAATCCTAGAGGGCTTGATTAATTACTGCTAATGAGAATGGGTTTTCTTTTCTTAATTTACATGCTACCTGTTCATTTACTTCCAGATTTATTTTTAATACCAAACCATTCCTATTGGGAAAATGACCATCATTATCACACAGTCCCCGGAGGAGCACAAAATAACAGCTGTCACTTTGGGTCACCATAGCAACACTACTGTAACTACATCAAATCTGGTTCAACAGGAGAGAAAAAATAAATAAATACATATATATACACACATACACATGCAGAGGTGATGATAATAAGTGACTCAACACAGCTCAGGAAATTCTCATTTCAGTGATCATGTGCTTCTCCTTCCTTTGGCCAAAATAACCCAGTTAAGCTCAGTACATCCCAGTTAGTGCTGCAGATCCTCTCCTCCACAGCATCCATCATTCAGCAACCTCCCAACCTCACAGTATTGTGAAACACCACGTTCTCTCTTATGGTGCCAACAAAGGCAAGTTTTGAGGGATTTCCCCCCCTCTCCTGGATTCAGAAATGTTGCCCAGAGGCTCTTGCTGTCACATAAAACCACTGCTGGGGCAGAGCAGCCCTTGCCAAGGATGCTGAGACAGCACAGGCCACCACTGGCCACCTCTGCGTGCACAGGCAAGGAGGCTCCTTGTCAGCCAGGGGTACAGTTGGCATATGGTGCCCTCCTTTAAAAAAACTGCCAAATACCATCAGAAACACTGTTACATCATAGGATAGCAAATAGGTGATCTAGTCACACACTGGAAAGCGGGGTTCCTGAGGGAGTCGCCCATTTAAGTCCCATTAACATTAATGGAGAATTATGTGCAGAGCGTGGAGACATCTGAGTGGAGGAAAAAAAAGCTCGTAAGAGCAAACCCACCATTATAAGCAAAAATTAAAAGTCTGCCATTATTTTCTGTGGGAGAAAGGTTGGATCCCAACTCAGATAAATCAGCTAATCCATTTTGATAGAAACAAAAGCTCAAAAGGTAAATTCTGAAAATCAACCGTCTACCTTTTTAGTCTTTACTTCTCAACATAAAATACTGTTTTTATTTTTTCTCTGATTTTTTTTTTCTACTATAACATTTTTCATCTAGAAGAGGGCAAAGTATTTTATGAATACTCCATTATAGTTCATTAATGAACTAAAAGAATGACATCTCTGGATCCTTTTTTCTTATATTTCTTCCTGACAGTCTCTGGCACAGTGTCTTTAGTTAAGAAGACTAAAGCTCAGCTTGGGGAGGGGAAGTCTCTGCAAAGATGAAGCTGGCTATGAAAAGCTGGCTTTTCTCAGCTGAAGATGAACCCAACCACTCCCAATGGCTGCAGGGTGTGCTAGCAGCACCAGAAACCAAACATAGCTCTCAAAACCCAGATAATTTTCTCTTCTTAAGAGAGAAACCCTAACCATTTGTAATCATGGGGACCTAATCTAGGTTTTGATATTCTGTAGCTTTCCACTGGGATCACAGGTTCTGTCCTGTTTAGCCACATACATAAGAAATTGCTTTAGAAAACACTAACCAAACAAAAAAACCCAACTGCTTTCAGTTCACACTCAGAAGACGACAACAGATCAGAGTGAAACACCACCAGTCTGGATTTAGTGTTTGAGCCGCAAGGTCTTGACTATCAGTTCTACCACTACATCTAAGATGGATCAGATTCTCATAGTCAATCAAGAAAGCCTTTGTTAGTTTATAAGTCAAATCACAGTCAGGAACTAAGCTTATGTGTACTTATTTAAGGGACATTCCAACAAAAGTTGCAAGTATAAACCTTCGGCTAGGGTGAGGTATTTCAGTCATTGTCTCCATGCTTTCACTGATGCGCAATAATTATGGTTAATAGTTGCTAAAAGGCTTCTAACAAACCTCTCACAGTAATTCATCATAATTAACATAACCTTAGACATGTTTCAAGCTTTTGGTCCTCAGCTCATTATTTACAGGCCTTTCAAAATTGTTCCAGTACATTAATTTTTCTATTTTTAAGCAAACCTATAAGCAGAGCCTATCAAATGCTAAAAGAATTACACTTCCCAGTTTATAAATGTGGGTAATAGACATGCACATCCATAGATTAGACTTTTTTTAAAGCAGTATTGAGTCATTAATTCATGATCTACAGAAATGATTAGAGTCAGATAGGGCCTGCTTTGCAAAAGATATAATGATGAATACCTTCAAAGGAGCAGAATTTGCAGACAGTGCCAAAGCTGGAAAAATGCAATACAATATTTTGTCTAAGTTCGCATTAATACTACTTTCACATTATTACAGAGCAATATTCTTTTGAGTGTTGCTCTGCAAAACTTATGAATATTTCTCCAACACCTTCATCCCACTTTAAGCTCAAAAATCAGCTACAACACAAAAATACATAAAAAGTGGGGTCAGTTTCATATAGAAATCAATGTAAGGATGCTCAAGTAAAAATTGGCAATATACAGATATTTCAGATTCAGAGGACTGAAAGTATGATGTTCGGGCAGGGGGTCCATCCCCTCTTCAATGTAACCAGATTTATCACTCCACCACGCAGTACTACATGAAGATACCCAAACTAGCAAAAATTAAACCAGTCCATGAATATCCAGAAACTACCAAATCAGCTAATGATTCTATGATTCATCTGAACAAATACGATCCTAAAAATACATTTTAACAGTCTGATTATCTGAAAGCATGGGTAGAGCAGTGGTAGTGTTGAAAAGTAATGAATAAAGTGGGATAAAATGTAAAACTGAGTTTTCCTGGTCTAGCACACTTCTGACAGCTGTGTGCAGTTAAGGCATCTGGATCCTAAAGCTCAGCCCTCTTCTCTCTAAACCCTGCAAGATGTGGAGGAAAGATGTAAGCAGTGCATTCATGCCAGTAACAGCAAAGCCTGTAAAAAGCAGAGACCTTCAGATATGAGTTTAACTCCCTGCAGTCTGGACCAAACTTCTACCAAATAATTAATTATTTCCATCACTATCTCTTCATATCAAGTATTTTCCATACCTGTACTTTTCCCATTCCAGCCTCATTAAAATGTTCATGGTCTAAAACAGGTTATCCACCTGCCAGAGCAGTTAAATATCTCACAGTCAGAGCCTCAAAGCTACCAACCATAAGAGGCAGAACCTGGTCCTAGTCCTTACTTTGCACAATGTAGTCCAGCAAAATTTTCCTCTGCCACATCTTACACAAAATAGCTGCAGGGTGACCACTACTTATGCTCTGGAGCAGGCACTGGTCAACACAGGCAGTTGGCTGTAAGCAAGCACCACAATGCCATATCTCTAGGAAAAGGTTGCCTTCTGCTGGGACAAAGTACCCTTACACACTTATTTACTCTTATATAAGTTTGATTAGTGTAGGTTGATTACAAATACCAGCACTTCAACATCACGCAACATGGGTAAGGCAATGATGTACTGAGTTACCAATCAAGTGACTTTGTTCACTCAGGACAGTGAAGTCTCTCTAAGAAGGCAACCAAATTAGAGGAAAGATGTTTCCCCCCTACAGCAGTGCCCAAATGCTGACTGCAGTCAGTCTAGATAGATCAAACTGATCCCAAAGCCTGCAGCTAAGGTGAACTCTTAGTTCCTTTTTAAATTCAAAATGCCTAGAAATACTTTAATAGAGAATGAAGAGAAATTATTGTCCAAAAAGAAGAGCAGTCAATCATAACTTTTGTAAACATGACTGTAATTGGAGGTCCTGACTCAGTGAGACCTCTTCTAGCAACCAAATGGCCCCTGGAGGCATCTGAAGACCAGGGTGGCTAAATCAGGCAGCCCAGGTTATCACCACATAACAAAACAGAATTAAACTCTTTGCCTTTCCCTGATTACAAAGCACAGTCCTGTTCTGAGAATGAAAGGCCTTAACGTGCTTTGTAAGGCAGACATTTCACCAGAAGATGGCTATTAGCCAGCATATATCTCTGTCACTTTTTAAAGATAATCTGGTTAAACAGCTACATCTTTCCTTCTTATGTTTTTGTTTCCACCATACACATGAAAATTAGCTTAGAGACTAAGAGGGCTAATTTACATTTTTAGGGATATGTTTTATCATTGTGTGCAGATAGGATTTGCAGTCTTTGCTGAATGCATTGTGTTACGAAGCCACTTGCTTTTCTCTGCCCAAAGAAAGAAAAAAAAGGACATTTGCATCATGTGAGCAGAGGATATAGCCCAGCTTTTCGTCGAAAGAAAAAAAGCCTTGAATTATCACCCATACCTACTAAAGCCAGGGAAAACTGAAGAAAAATAGACGCTGAAAGTAACATTTCTCCAACACTAATAAAACGGCAGGAGAAAGCACAAACTTTCATTTTTTGGTCATTGTCTTTGAGATTGTGCTTCTTGTGAACGTGACCTGAATTCCACATGAAAGAAATGCAGCATAAAATTTCCCCCCACAGTGGCAGGTAGTTGTAGCTGTAAACAAAAATGGATGATTTGCAGAAGTCTTGTTGCCAATCTTGTCACTAGCAGTACAAGTGTGTGAGAATTGTACTTGGTGCTTTACCTTGAGGCCAAGCTTTGAAAAGTGGATCTGAGCTCTAAAACAGCAAAGCAGTGCTGTGCATTTATCACACTTGGAAAGAAAAAACTTAAGGAAGAAGATAAAACACAAGAAATCCTGTCTCAGTTTTTATTAACTTAAAAAGGGGAAAAATAAGGAAATGGTCTTCAATTCCCATAATTTAATAGCTGTGACCACAGAATGGAAAAGATACAAAGAGAAGGTACAAATGGATGCAAGTGTAAACAGAATTTTAAAATACTAATACAGTTTACATGCCTGATAAAACAGAACTGCCCATCACATACAGTATCTTGTACTCTACTGGATGAAATAGCATCTCAGTCCTTTTCAAAAAGGACCATGATCACATCACCAGCACATCAGTGTCAATGGATTTTATATACCCACATGCATGGTATTAAATAATATTAAATTGGTATTTAATCACAGAATGGCCTGGGTTCGAATGGACCTTAAAGATCATCTTATTCCAACCCTGCTGACATAGGCAGGGACACCTTTCACTACACCAGACTGCTCAGAGTTCCATCCAGCCTGATCTTGAACAACTCCAGGGATGGGACATCCACAGGTTCTCTGGACATCCTGTTGCACTGCCTCACCTAATACTCAGGAATTTTTCCTAATCTAAACCTAAATCTAATCTAAACCTACTATCAGTTTGAAGCCATTCTCCCTTGTCCCGTCACTCCAAGCCCTTCCAAAAGGTCCCTCTCCATCTTTCTTGTGGGGTCCCTTCAGGTACTGGGAGGCCACAACCAGGTCACCCCAAAGCCTTCTCTTCTCCAGAATGAACAATCCCAACTCTCCCAGCCTTTCCTCATAGGAGAGGTGCTCCATCCTCTGATCATCCTGGTGTCCCTCCTCTGGACTTGCTCCAACAGGTCCACATCCTTCCTGCGCTGGGGACCCCAGAGCTGGAGGCAGCTCTGCAGGTGGGGTCTCACCAGAGCAGAGGGGCAGAATCCCCTCCCTTGCCCTGCTGCCCACACTGCTTTTGGTGCAGCCCAGGACATGGTTTCTGGGCTGCAATCACACATTGCTGGTCATGTCCAGCCTCTCACCCACCAGCACCCCCAAGTCCTTCTCCCCAGGGCTGCTCTCGACCTGTTCATCCCCCTGTATCAATACCAGGGGTTGCCCCAACTCAGGTGCAGCACCTTGCACTTGGTCTCGTTAAACCTCATGATATTTCCATGGGTCACTTCTCGAGATTGTCCAGGTTTCTCTGGATGTCATCCCATCCTTCAGGTGTGTCACCTGCACCACTCAGCTTGGTGTCGTCTGCAAACTTGCTGAGGGTGCACTTGATCCCTTCATCTGTGTCATTAATGAAGATATTAAATAACGCTGGTCACAATATGGACCCCTGAGGGCACCACTTGTCACTGATGTCCCATCAGGACTCTGAGCTGTTGACCACGACCCTCTGGATGTGCCCATCTAACCAATTCCTTATCCATCTAACAGTCCACCCATCAAATCCATCTCTCTCCAGTTTAGGATGTTGTGGGGGACCATGTCAACAGAAGCCTTTACAGAAGTCCAGATAAATACATCTGTAACCCTTCCCTTGTCTACTGACCCAGTCACTCCACCGTAAAAGGCCACTGGGTTGGTCAGGCAGGACTCACCCTTGGTGAAGCCATGCTGGCTGTCCCAGATCACCTCCCTGTCCTCCATGTGCCTCAGCACAGCTTCTGGGAGGATCTGTTCCATGACCTTCCCAGCAGAGAGGGGAGGCTGACAGGTCAGGGTCCTCCTTTTACCCTTTTAAAGGATGTGTACAATGTGTCCCCCTTTTCCAGTCACCTTGGACTTCACCTGACTGCCATGACATCAGTCGATTCCCTCCAGACTCTGGGATGCATCTCCTCAGGTCCCATAGATTTATGTACGTTCAAGGTTCCTCAGGTGGCAGTGAACCTGATCTTCACTTACATTGGGAAGCACTTTGCTCCCTCAGTCCCCATCCTGCTGTCCAGCTACTCAAGAGATGTGGGAACAGAGGTTGCCATTGAAGACTGAGGCATAAAAGTTGTTGAGTACTTCAGCCTTCTCCTCACCCATTGTTACTAGTTTTCCAGCATTTTATTGGGGGAGTGATGCACCTTCTTTGACCTTCCTTTTCTGGTTAACATATCTGCAGAAGCCCTTCCTGTTATTCTTTGCATCTCTTGCCAGGTTCACTTCGAACTCCAGGTTCACTTCCTCATCCCATCCTTACACAGCCAAACTTCACCTTTACACTCTTCCCAGTTCACCTTTCCTTATTTCCACTACCTGTGCATTTGATTCTTTCTCTCTAGTTTGAGCAGCAGGTCCCTACTCAGCCACGCACATATACATGTATAAATGACCAAGCACAGACACATCATAAACAGCACACTCAATAGCTTGATCTATGGTGAATTTACACAACAAAACACAAGTACTGGGAGAGCTGCATCTTATGCAGAAGAAACTTTCAGGGATGGGGCATCCACGGCTTCTCTGGGTAACCTGTGCCAGCGCTTCACCACCCTTGCAGTAAAGCATTTCTTCCTAATATCCAATCTAAACCTACCTTCTTTCAGCTTAAAGGCCTTTTACTGCAAACAAACAGCATCAACAAGAATGCTGCAATGCTGAGAGATCAATAATTTATGTCATAGAGTTATGGGTATTTTTTCATCCTCCTTTCCCCATATCTGTTACAAAACTCAGTCTGCCTTTTTCTGCAGACTTTGCATTCAGTGGAGGATCTTGGGCTGACATCCACCCACAACTCCAGATGCAAGACATTAGGGCCATTTACTAAGTTTTGTATCTCAATAAGTCACACTTGATGAGTTCTTACTGTAAGATTAATAAAATAATATTGGAAAGCAAAAGTTCCATTGTCATAATGATTTAGTTCACATACCAGAGATGAAGTATAAATAATTAAAGCTACCAATCTGAAAGACACATCTGAAAAATCACTCCAACTGCCACCAAAGAGACAATTTCAAGTTCATTTAACATCTAATACCAAAACCACTGACAACAGTATAACACTGTACTGAAATACAGGAGAAATTATTTATTCATAGAGTCTGATCTTGCATGTCAGATGTTGCAATTTAAATCTCACTGATCTATCTCACACTGGTTCCCTCTGCACTACTTTTTTTCCATTTTCATAGAGAAATGAAACAACTTACAAAACTGGTAAATTCCCACAAAAGCAATTCCCACACGTAGCATCTAATTGACCAATTTTGTCTACTAGTCTTTCTACCCAATCCACCTCCTAACTCCATTTGCTTTCCCGCTGTGAAAATTCAAACAGACTAACAGGCTTCCCCATCTCTGCTAACAAGAGAATTTTATATTTAAGATCTTATTTAAATACAATTATTGTATCAGATTCAGTGCTTTTCACCAGGTTATTCAATGTGTCCTTTGTAAAACAAAATTATGTAGGAGTTTCAAGTTTAAATAAAAGTTAGGAGACAAGGCTGAAACAAGAAAGTATTTTTTAAACTGAGACACAATGAAATATTGACCATTGGAGGGTAAAAAGAATGGCTTTGTTTAGCTTCAAAAACTATAATAAAGTTCACATTAAAGAAAAAACATCAGTGTAAAATCAACTTCTCTAATAGAGATAGTTTACATTCCTGGGAATGTTTTGCCAATTACACTGGCAACACAGCACCAAACACAAATATATGAGAATACACAAAAAAAAAAGATAGCTGACCTAACTCCAAAGGTACAATAGCTAAAACACTTGTCAATAAAGATTCAATTGCACAGGAATATCAGCCCTGATTCTTCTGACTGCAGGTGCAAAGGAGTACAAGACTTACAAATACACTGATATTAACACTATTGCCAGCTATTTGTGTCTTGCTTCTTGCAGTGCCAAAATAAATTTAAACCATGTATTTTGGGCAACATCCAAAATACAGTTTTCTAATTAGAGGGAAGTACAACCAGTCCAGAGAAATAAAAAAAGATATATCCACAGGAATACCAGTGAAGGGAGGCACACAGGGGCAGGGGCTGCAGAGGGAGGAGGACCTCGGAAGGGTGATGAATACTGGAACACAGCTACAATTTGTGATAACATTTAACCCTCTGCCCTCAATTTAGACTCTCTAAGACATTAAATGAATACCAATATGTCAACAAACCAGGACAAACACAAGCCCAGACAGAACAACAAAACCCCTGCCCCTAACAGCATCTATCCCTCTTTGTCTTCCAGATTACAGGAGAAGCCATGGAATCAGAAGTCTTTAATCCACCAGCAAGAGCTGCTGGGGAAGAGTTAAAGCAGCAGAGCCACCTGCACCTGTGGCAGCAGCTCATCTGCTCTCCCCATGCAGCACTGCAGGTCACTGCACTACCACAAAAAAAACGGAAAAATCTGCCTGCTAGCCAATATCTGCCACCACTGCAGCTGTATTACACAGCAGTTGGCATGGATAAAATAATTCCTTGTTAAGGAAGGATTTATAAAATATGCAGGACATTAACTGAACATACACAGCTATTAGTTTGAGATTATAAATTCATTTACCTCAACACAATCACTGGGTAGAAGGCAGGCCAGAGAACCAGGCCACTTTCCCTTCACTTTGTGCAGAATTTGCAAGATTTGGGACAAAGACCACAATGTCAGAAAGAAATTCTCAGGTTGATGGGAATTAAAGGTGAAGTACAGTACACAGAACAGAGCCCAGAACAGGAAAAAACTTCAGTTAAGTGTTGCATTGCCTGAACATCCCCAAGAGTACAATTGCTAACACCTCCAACATCCATTATAGTAACCATTTGGCCAGCAAAGCTCCCTAAGGAAGGGACAGTGCCAAATCTCTCCTTCCAAACATGACTATTTGCAGCTACTTAAACATCTATGCCTCTGCCCAAATGCTGCTGTGAGACATCCAGGTCTTCTCATGTGCCTCCTTCATCCTGCCGTAGTCAAGTTTTAGTTTGATCTGTGATGTCGTGGCAGAAGGTCTTGCACCTTTGGCTTGGGTGGATAAGAAATGAGGGAGCACCAGCAGTTGGCCACTGGATTTCAGGGACAGGACAGAAAGTCACCTTTGTTTGATCCAAGGATCAGCTGAGAAGAGCTCAACCAGAAAGAAATCCCTCTCTTCCAACCTCCCTTGGACACCTGGACTAAGACACGACAGCCCTTCCCAGTAGGACTGAAGAGCATGTGGCTCCTGCAGGCACCAGTCCTGTTGATACCTCTTACCACTCCTTAATTAACAGCAGCAATTTGCTCCTCACCACTCCCAGCCCTGTGAGGGGTTATTTTTTTGTTGTTCTTCAGGTTTTGGGGGGTTTTTCTTATTTTTTTTTAAAGCTGACTGGCTGTGACATTCAAGGGCTACATTTTATTCTTCAGCTCCAATTAAAGGCTGTCAAAATCCGTCATGGTCTTGCCTCCCTGCATGAGGAGTCAGCTCTTATCTCTCAGTGGGGGGAAGTGAAAATGGGCTCGGTTGCCTAGAAACCTGAATGAGCATCTTCTAAGTGAAAAGCAACTTCTAGACTGTTTATTCAGGAGCAGGGTCCAGGCAAGAGGATGGTGCCAGTCACTTTGCTTTCAACATCTACAGGGTGACCCTTTCCTGGGGAGAATGAAGGGCAAATAAACACTGGTTTCAGACTGACAGGAGTCCAGGTTTTTTCAAACCAAGTAGTTGCAGATGCTGCAAGCAGGGCCTCAGTCTCTCCAGGTCAAGGCCACTCCTTCCTACTGGGCCACGAGCGTTTGCACAGCCCACATCCACAAAGACATGTTCATTCATTTAATTCATGTGTGGCACCCACAGGCACCTCTTTGTTGGAAGAGAATCCAAAAATGAGCCAAGGGACATATCACCCTGAAAGTGGATGTACAGTCATAACTTCTTACATACAGCATTATCTATTTTAAAACAAGCCTAGGTTGATCTGCCCTCAGTAATAATGAATGACAGTGCATTCATTATGCATCTCATGCAGAGATCCAACCTATTTTTTAAATAAGAAAAAAAGTATTCTCTCATCTAAATTACAGTATTTACCATGCATGTACTGGGTATGTTTTAATTTACAAAGAAAACTACAATTAAGAGCATTTTAGGAAAAGTTTCTATGAAATTTAGTATTAGGCCTCAAATATGTTCCCATCTGATATGTTTTCACTTGTGAAAGTAAAATCTTCAAAATAGTCCTATGAAGTTAATCCTACCTTATATATTGGCCATGCTGATAGCTGTGCCATAAAAGAAAATAATGTAGTTTGAACAATGAATTTTCTGTAACAAATTTTGAGACTATAAATATTAAAGGCTAAAAACAAGTAGTGCAAAACAGTGAAGTACCAAGGCAGAGACCCCTGGTTAGGGTAAGACCCAAACTCCTCAGGTTGCCAAGATCAGTGGCATCGGGCAATCACCAGAGTAAGTACCAGGTCTCACTGTATTCCTCCATCAAATCTGAGTCAGTGCATTGCCACAGAAGTCCCAGTTCACCTGGGAAGCAGAAAGAGAGACACAAGGATAGGAGCAAAGGGCTGTTGCAGGTATCACTGCGTCCAATAATTCTACATGAAGTGGATGTCTCCAGTAGGACCTGATATTAAAATAAGTATATTTAAGACTAGAATCACTACAGACCTACCCTATTTGTATTTATTCTGGGGAAAAGCAAATAATTTGGTGCCTGTTTGCATAGTTCTTAGTGTCCCTCTGTTTTAAAAAATAGTATCTTTATCTGGCAGAAACACTAAAGACAAATATAAAAAAGGGTTCTGTAGTATTCATTTGTCAGAGACCAAAACACAGCTAAAGTGAAAAGGAAGAATTCATCAGCATGAGAAGTTCCATCCTGCTTGCTCTTCTTGTCTGCTTGTTTTTGGTTTTTTAAATCTCTCTTCCTCCCCTCTTCTTTCTTCAAGTTCCTTCATTTAACATTTTTGTTTACAGACTCAATAACACACATATAACTAAAGAAACCCAACTGGTTCCCCTCCTTTCCACAGCCTCAAGCATTGGAAACAAGATCTACCATCAAGCGTCACTAAACCACTGACCTCTGCTTTTTAGAGCTGATGAAAGCTTAGATCACGGCAAACTCAGTCAATGTTAATCGCTGCTCCTGGGCCAAATATTTTATCTACATCTACCCTGAAAACCAGCAAGCACAAAGTCAGAACACTGATAGTAACCACTGCCATCAGCACTCTGACAAAGCAGACAAAATATAACAAAGCTTATAACCACAACCCCTGTCTTGATACTTATTTTGCATTCTGTCCTAAATTAGACTCAGAGTGGTTTGGGTTGGAATGGACCTTAAAGATCATCTCCTTCCAACCCCCTGCCAGGGCAGGGACACCTTCCACTTGACCAGCTGGAAGCCCCATCCAAGCCTGGTCTTGAACACTTCCAGGGATGTTGCATCCACATCTTCAATTTATACCTGATTTAAAACGATCCACTTGACATGCCAGGCCACACAGGGAAGACAGGAAGCTCTTCCCCAAGCCCTCAATCTACATCCAAAAGACAAAACAAAACCCTACTGCTCACCACCTCGCCTATACATCCTTTACATCCCACTGCAACCGAAAAACAATTCATATTGTCTCCTCTCCCCTTCCCTCAAACTTCTGAGGGCCATGAGCAAGAGCTACATAAAAAGAGCAGCACATCCCAGGCTTCACTCCCAGCTGCAGGCAACCAATTCCCACTCTGCTCCCCGGGGACAGCACTATCAGTGCCTCGCCAGCCGAGAAGGTGAACACAAGGGAAGGGGACTGGGAAGGCAAGGAAGGAGAAATCAAATGAAAAATATCACAGCAGCTGGTCAGTGAGACTCGATTTTCAAGTCTAATCTCAGTTTGTGCAGTCAATGGGGGAGAAATGGCACAATTTGCATGACAACAGCCAAGGGAACTCAATAGTGGCAAATCAATTCTGCGAAAGAAGATAAAGCAGAATATACCTAATATATTAGCAGCAAGGTAGAATTCAATTCCCATAATGTCTGACGATATTGATTAGAACTGACACTTTTTTGTTATTATTATTCCTCTTCCACTTAGGACATGGAAACAACTGAGCCATATAAAGATGCAGTTGTTTTACACAAATGAAAATATATTTGGCCGTGGAAGAAAATAATGCAAAGTCCACATCCATTAGGAGTAATAGCCCTAAAAACATTAGGGCTGGTTATTTTAGCATGTTAGACAGGCACTCACTTCGGCTCAGGCAGGGATTCAGTGACTTCAATTTATACCCATCAGGAGAGATGTAAATAGCATAGCTGAAAGGAAGTATTAAGTTTTATTTATGACTGAATTTAAAATAATCAGCAAACACGATATCTCTGATTTCCTTTCAACTTATTTAGAGATTTGACTGTCAATGCTGACTTGCTGTTGAATTTAAAATAACCTTCATAATCACTACTGAGCTGAATACAAAAATATCCTGAGAATGTGCATTTGCCTATAGTTAAAAACAATTCTTTTTAACTCAAAGAAAATCCTCCTTCCATGGTCACCAGTGTCATTATCTCATTTAATAATCTCATTTTTAAAGATGGTCTTACAGCTGAATGAGAACTGCTGGTCTGACAAGGGAAGCACATTCAGTATGTGAAAAAAGAAAGCACCTACCAATGATGCTGCTGCCTGCATCTAAGGAAAAGGTAATTGGAAAGGAAAAAAAGAAAAACTACATGTTCAGATGCTGAAAAGTCCACATTACTTTTAACAAAAGAATCTGCTACAAGATTCATTTTGAAGTTTAAGAAAAATTAACTACATTTTTTGTGTGTGTTTTTTTAACTGCTTTGCATGCCATCATAAAGACTAGAGATAAAGACTGACAAAAATCTTAGCTAGTATTGCTGATGTCACAATCTATTCTGCAACAGCACTTGCAAAGGACAGCAAACACAACTGAATCTTGTCAATACCAAAACTTTTGACTTTGTTGCCACCTAAAAGAGAACCCCCTCAGTCCCACTTTCCCCACTGCAGGTTTCAAACGTTTCCTTGCCATACTCAGAAGAGCCAGAAGCTTCACCTCATGCCTCATTGAATACTAAACACTTCCATTGGTCTACACACACAACTTGTCCTTGGACTCAAAGACAGTGATCCACCAGTGATACGCCAAGAAAGGCTGACAGCTGAAGCCCCTGGTTTTGAGGGTGTCCTAAGGGGTGCTGGAGGGAAGCTGGAGAAGACGGGGGGCTCTCAGTTGTGTTTGTGGGGGAGCAGGATCCCTCTCTTGCCTTACAGTCATCAGGGGAACGGGCAGGTACCACCCTGCCCTTGCACATCCTCCAAAATCTATCCTAGAAAATGCTCGGTTTGCTATCTGCTGTGCATGCATTAATGATTCCAGACACACACATGTCCCAACTGCCCTATAATAACATTTCTTTCAACAGGCAGAAGCCTTACATTCATATATATTAGTTTGTGTAACTAACTCCAGTAGAGATGTAAGCGACATTTGCTCCCTGAAGTGAAATTATATGTTTATATACATCCTATCTGTTTTGCCATCGCATTTTTTTACAGCAATTCAGCTGTCACACTCTCACTCCAGCATGAAAGGAAACAGATCTTCTGGGTTTAACAATGAGACAGCAAAAAAATTCCCAAGAACAAGCCAATGTCAGTAGCAGGGCACCAAGCCCCATTTATGGATCAGAAAGTCCAGGCACAAGACTGTTTTGCACAAAAAGGATTGTGCTTTATCATTTTGCTCCCTCACTAAGTTATCCTGCAGAAAAATGATGGTAACATACAAAGATTTATCTTTTGGGTTTTTTTTAAATTGAAAAAATTCTATAACTAGAAGGCCTAAAATTTGGGTAACATGCTAACTATGTGGCTCCACATTTAAACTGATAGAAAAGCAGCTTGGAATATAGATTTCATAAACTCAGATATTTCTGCTCTTCTGATCTTGGTTGTTGACTTTTTCTTTTCTAAATAGAAAAACACTGGGTTCTACAGGACAGGAGCATCCCTCTACATCTCCACCAAACAAATACAAGGTCCTAAGAGGAAACACAAAATACTACTAATTTTCTTTGCACTCCTATCAGTTACTATAAATGAAAAACATGTAAAAAATCCATTTCTATTGTCACAAAAATATGGTGATGAGTAAACCAGTCTGAACAAAAGGAATTAAGTATTTGGATTACTTTCTGTGTTCTCACTATCTGGATGAATAATTTATAGGAAAAAAATTCTAAGGTACCAAGAATAGATTTTAGTTTATCCCCAGTCTCAAGATAACACCACCACAGTTCCTATCTGAAGTATTTGCAGCTTCTAAATTAAAAGTATTGATTATTATGAGCAACAAAAATCCATGGGGTTCCATAGGGTTTCCCCCCCTAGGTTGGATGACTTCAGCTGTCAGAGTTTAAGATAATATAATACTGTGCTAACATGAAAAAAGAAGTACTTTTGCCTCTCCTCCAAGTTACCTACGCTATTACCACTCCCTCTGCAGTGATCACATGCACCCAAGTCAGATCATCTTTTTCATCCAACTAAGGAAGAAACTGGAAATTACCTGAAGACTAATGGCTACATAATCGATCTGACTTACTTTAAAGTTACTAAAGATGAAAGAGAAAAAGGAAAAAGCTCTGATCAGGTTTGCAAGAGAGGCAGGACTGTTCTGGCAGAGGGCAAGCCATGGCTTTAGTAACTCACACCAATGAGGCAACTGCATTCCTAGGTTTCAGCACAGCTTTGCTTTCCTCTGATCCTCTTGCAGCTTTTTTACTCTGCATCTAACATGGTATGAACACAGTGTAATATAACCTCATGCAATATGCATAATCTCATAAGGTACAGAGTCAACATTAATGATGAAATTTGTCCAAACCCTACTTTTGAAAAATATTCATGCCCTCACCATCCTTCATTCTTACTAAAGGCATAAAAGCACATGATTGATTAAAATGAGATGATTTCTGAATGAGTAATTAAGAATGCACATAACAAAAGTGCAAACAAAGGAAAATTTCTCATAAAGATCCAATTAAAAAAACATCTAAATTATTTTAATGTTTGTTCAAATGTATGCCCACTTCTGTTCATGGCATTTAAACCGACAACTCTAGAGTGCCTATTAAGATACACCTCAGATTATTTTTGCAGTATCCTATCTCCTCTGAATTAACAGGACTTAAAACAAGTGAAGGAACTGCAATGCAAATCTCATGTTTTGCACAATGCTTTGTTGTCACAGCTCTCATCTTATTGCTGGTCTATTAGCAGCAAACTGTTCTTTCCAGAAATTAACTTTATGATTTCAAAAATTGGTACTATACTTAGGAATTCAATTAAATGAGAATAATTCCTTTATGTCACAATCAACCAAGATACCGACAGCAAGAACCAAAAGAGACTGGAAAATTTCTTTACGTATAGAATTTGAAAATATATGCACACAACATATGAACATACATACCTCAACCTCTCATGAAGTATATCAAAAAGAATGGTTCAGACCAACATGAAGCTACAGCTTCAAATAATATTACAGCTCATTTTAAAAAGTGTTTGTTAAAATTTACAGATAATTAACTCATTTCAACCAGTTCTGCTCTTAGGTCTTAAATATAACAGTGGTATTAAGAGAGTGTCCCAAAGAGTTAAATTCCCAGTAGATTAAAATCTGTTTCTGACAAAAGAAGAGGGAAGGAAAAGTCAAATCTCTTGTAGTTAATGGAGTTAAATTGGGGTAAATGAAAGTAAAATGAAGCCCATTTGCCTGTGTTTGTGTACGCACAACAAAGCCTGCATCACCCAAACAGGAAATATTGGAGTGCTCCTGGGAAAATTATATGCTTTCAGCAAAGTCAGTGAAATCTCCTGTAAATCAGTCTCCAAAGAGGAAGAAGATTAGAGCCATTAAATGAATGGGGAAACAAGGAAAGAAAACCAATGCTGAACAATTCCAGATCACCTTGACTCTCTTCACACCTTAGATCTGTAAAATTAAAACATTTTCTGCAGAAAAGTATGAAGGAGGGATCAAAACCTTACTGACTATTGTTCCCCTGTGGAACACTATTCCCATCCACTGCTAAGCACATTAAGGAGAACACCCTTATTCAACAACTCCACGGCATCACAATCAAACCACAAGACAGCAAAGGGTGGACTTCAGAGCATATGAAGTTACACATCTGCTTCTTCCACTGCCTAGGTGATTTGATCAGAGTTTCATAAACACCTGCTCCTGATTCCTGCCCTTCTAGTCAGTGGAAGCTAAATATATTCCAGAGGAATAATTCAGTCTGGCTGCAAACCCCCATTTACATTGCTTAGTGACACCAGAGTGGCTGACAAAGGGAGCTCTTCGCTCTCTGAGGTGGATTAGGGGACGTTTTACTGGCAGCTGCACAGTGAGCAGTAGGTATGGGGCTGTCTGCAGAGAGCAGAATACTGAGAAATGGGAAAAATCAAAATAGGAGACATGAGGGAAAAAATAATAGATATCCTTCAGCATCAGTCAGAGACTTACCTAGAAATACTCCTGCCAGATTACTTTCTGGAACACCCTGAGCCACCAGCTTCCAAAAGGATTGGTTCACTGAATACATTTACAATGAATAATAATCAACTTCTCAGCTTCTTATGGCTTGGTTTTTTAATTCCCTAATCCTGTATCACGTGAATTCAAACACATTTTTACTGTTAACAGGGCTTCAAAGTGAGGATCACATGCAAACATGAAGCAACGTAGACATAAGAAGTGATCTTGATGGCAGGTTTGAGTAAGTGAAATATTAGTAAGTGATACGACTGACAAGTGCAAAAGTAATCTGTCATACTTCTCGGCTGCTTCTTTCCCACTGGAAACTCTAATGAAAATTGATTGGTTCGTTTTTGTTTTAAACCACACAATACAAGAAACTATACTTTCAAAGTCTTTCATCAGTTCGGATGCACTGTACTAATTCCACCTTTAAATTATAAGTGTCTTTGTCGTTCTGGCCAAGCTTATTTTATTGAAGGTTTTTTGAGCAATGAACCAGGCAGACAAGTAAAAGTAAGAAGTTAAAAGAATCAATGCTTTAAAGGAGTCAAAGAGCGGTCCCAGTGAATCTGCAATTTTCTGGTGCATCATTCTGCATGAGAGGAGTAATCCATTGCTTGGGATGGCTTCCAAGAATGGACCATCTGCTCTCAGCATGACCACGCTCCTGGAAGCTGCACTGAATCTTTCACCTTCTCCTCGACAGCTCTACAGAAATATAATCATAAGGTTTCTAAAAAGAACAAAGCCAATAAATTGTAAGCTGCTTTGCCTGAAATACTATCTCTTCACAGGTTCAGTACATCTAACTTGCATTAGTGGCCTTCTGCCACACATAAGTGGCATTTGACATGGAGAAAACAAATGATACTGACTGGAGAGAATGGGATTTTTAGCCATGAGATCACAACACTAAAACAATAAAATCACACATAAGTGATTGAGGGAATTTGCATATGTACAGTTTCTGAATTCTTCCTAATTTCACGCACATGCCTTGTCACAAATGCCTCAAAAAGCAGTAAGGCAACCACAGAATGAAAAACCTCCACATCTATCCCCTACCCGGGGTGCACGTAAGGCTACAGGACAAAAGCCCCCAGCCTTAATGCACCAGCAAGGCAACCCCATGGAAGGGACCAGATCTCAAAGAGAAAAACAAAAAAGCCAACCACTTTTTATAAACTGTCTTGCACAGTCAAATTCACGCAGCTGGCTAAAGGGATAGGAAATCAAATTCCCATATCAATAAACAGAGAGTGCTGCTGTTCCACAGCTCCACGTCCTCCTCTCTGCCAGCACGGGCACTCACCTGACCCTCATGGTAGCCAAGTTTAAACTAAATGAGGCTTCAGGATTTTATTCAGGAACAAAAAGAAAAATCCTCATGAGGAGTCTCTAGCCAGGGCCAAAAGATCAATTCCAACATTTTTTCTCAGGAGCTGCCAGTAGATCAGTTCAGCTATATTTTACAAATCCAGCTAAGAGTTGATTCTTATGCAGCTGAAGATTATGCACGAGCATTTTAACAGCATGTGGGTTCTGGCTGTGGGGCAAGGAAAACCATGGGATCGAGTAGTTGAAGAGGAGAAGGCTCAACTGCCCTCTTTGGTATTAAGAGTGGTCCTATACCAGGTATCTTGCTTCCCTTGACAGGGTAAAATCCCACTGTCTCCCACTTCCCAGCTGCACACTCCCACCCCTGTGTGAGGACCAGTGCTCTTCCAAACTGCAACAGAGCCACACATCCAGCACAAGAGTTCTCCACAGGGCTTCATCCTTCAGACTTAAAGCCAGAAAGTCAAGCTGACTTAAAAACTAAGGAAGGCAAGTAAAACTGGCCATTTTACTACATCTTCAGTATCCATGTGGTATTGCTACTGCTTCATCTAAAAACCATCTGGGTTTAGAATGCCCTGAACAGGTGGATCTCATATCAACAGAGCTGCAAACTCCATACAAAGCTTATTAAGGTAAAGGCCAGTGGAGGGGAACTACAAGAAAATGTCTAAATAAGCTGTTACAGAGGTTTTTTTTTAAAAGAGGCCAAAGTATTTTCTAAACCAGTAGAAATGGCTTTGGGTCTCAATGTTCCAAAGTGGATAACATACAGGAACACTCCATGTAAAAGAAGTGTGTCTCTAAAGCATGTGACTAGACAGCCAAAGGCAATGCCCATACTTCATTCACATTTTAGAAGTTCAAAATTCAACACATGTTCACTGGAACAATACACAGAAAGAAGCACACAGGGAAATCAGTTGCCTTTTTAAGTCAAAAATGCACACACAAGGTGTCCTCAGTAATTTCACCTACAACTGTAAAGACTGAGGTTGAAAACAGAAATTGCAGCATGGCGCTTCTGTTCAAGGTAGCAGCTCTCACACTTCAGGGCTGGAGGACACAAGGCAAGTGATGCAGCCAGCCAGGGCTCCATCCGGCCTCTGGTCTGCTCCTGGCTGTTGACATAGACCTTTTGCTGCGTAGCTCCAGGCAAAAGGATTGGAAATGGCTTGTTCCACAACTGAAGTGGAAGTTTGCATCCTCCAGACTACAATACAACGAAGTCAAAAACATCATTCCCAGAAGAGCCTGCTTGTCTCTTTCCTGAAGCTACAGGGACAAGAGATGCCACTTCTGCCAAAGGGAGAAGGGGAGCAGGAGAGCAGATCACAGGGTGGAGTAAGGAGACATCAGTGGGAAAAGGAGCTACAACTGCAGGAATCTGGAGCGTAAGGATGAGAATACAAGGGCAGTGAAGGAGTAAGGGTAAGATGTGCCCTAGGACAGACATCCAGCTAGTGCAGAAATGGAGTGGAAGAGAAGGGAGAAAGCACAGAATTATCCATGTATGAAAACAGGTGCTAAAGCAGCAGGAATGTATGCACAGGTGGGATTTAGAGCTTGAGTTAGAGACATGATGGAGGAAAAACACAGCCATTATTTTAGGAAGTTAAGAGGACTCTTAAAGAACATTTCTCAACCGGCTCTTTTGCCACAAACAGAAAAGAGGAGCTGGTCCCTGTTCTGTCTACACAGTTCAGTCAGGGCAACACTCCTGACCAGCCACAGTAATGTCACTCAGCCTCCAGCTACAACGAGCCTAAGAAGCTTCAGTCCATGCTACCAGTCCTTGTGCCAAATTATCAGTTACTGCACATCTGTTAAATACAGTTCCACTACTTTTCTTTTGCAAAATCCAAATATTTTAGGTGTTAAAGGAGAAAGCAAGGACTTACTTGACGTGAGAAAGGCAAAATTCAATACAGACCTTTGAAAACATATCTGGCCTGCTTATCACTCTCTTTTACCCTCTTTCATAGACATTTCCAATAGGAAGATTTTGAGCTGCCAGATAAATTTCTCAGCTGGCAGGAGAACAGGCCATCAGATTCACCGAGGTCCCAGCTGCTCCTCCCCTATTGCTATCAGGGCTCCATTAGAGGCAACATGTCCCACCCTGATTAAAACATTTCCTAGACAAGTCTTATACCAACCTCAGTCTGCCAAATTCAAAATACTTACTCTTGATTTATAGCAAAATAAATGAGAGAAGGAGGAAGTTAAGAGCTGAAGAAAGAAAGCAAAATAATTAGGGGAGGGAGAAACAACAGAAATTCTTAGTCCTTGAGCTGCAGGGCTATCTTTCAGACCTACGAACATTGGCCCTAAAAGATAACTCATTATGTTAGGAATCTAATATACCTATTTTCCATAAAGAAAAATTGTTTTGGTGTCTTATAAACAAATGTGCTTCATTCTTGGATTAATATCAAGCTACCAGGATTAGCTATCACAGAATTAGGTATGATCCATGTACACAGCTGCACTGTTTTCAAAGCACAGCAGAAGGCAAAAAGGACATAATGAATACGCAGAAATTGTATTTACTGTCAAGAGCAACCATCTTATTTGCCCTTCCTTTTGTTATATATAATATTAACACTCATTCTTTGTGCTCTTCTACACTGCTGAGCCTTGACTGATCATTCCTGTAAACACTTGGTTTTAGCAATTCATCATCTGTTTCTACCTTTTGGACTCTACTGAAAGGATCTTGATCACAAACCAAAACAATTCCATATAGAAATACTGTAACTGCCTCCAAATAGGGAAGGAAAAAAAACACAAACCCATTTTGGATCACTGCAGCTCCAAGATCTACAGCATTCACATGTGGCAGTGAGCAACTACCTCCTCACAGGCAAGTGCTCAAAACAGATACTGTAAGTACCAACAGTGATTGTTTAAACAGAATGTTATGGATTATTGAACAGCAGTCTTACAGGACATGAGTTATTAGTGCTACAGATTAGATGGTTTGTTTTTTGAAGGACCACAGCTAACTCTTTCCTTTACTTTTTTTTTTCCTCTTAATAGATAAACCATTAGAAAGTAATAATAAATTATGTTTGACCAGTGTGATATGTAGTTGTCAGGTAATAATTTCCCCACAGATATTAGGGGAAACTTGCAGCCTCAAAGTCATGCTCATACTGAAAGCAACACTGAAAATACAAAAAATTCATTGCTGTTTTTTGGTCTTTTTTTTTTTTTTAAGACAAAGAAAATATTTTGCACCCATCAGTCTTGAAGTGCTACATCATCCAAGGATAATCTTACCAAAGGTGACCTCTCCCTAAATGACAACAAACACAAAAATCACACTCTAAATGACACCCTACAGCATGGAGCAAAATAGCAGAAGGCAGGATGAGAACTCAGGTTTATGTGATGTTTTGTGCTGTACCAAACTTGACACTAGAGCACAAAAGTCCTTCCATAACTTGAATGACACATCTTTAGTCAGTAACCATAGGACATGAGGCTTATCTGCCCAAACTGTTCCACCCTCTTGCAAGCCCCTTTCTCTCCCTCCTTCTCCTTGCAGCTGAACTACAGCATATGGTACATGTAGATACTGATACTCAGCTCCCAAGGACACCACTGCTCCAGCCCCTGTCGCTGCCCTCAACTGGTAATGGCTTTTACCAGCCACGTTACCACTGCTCTCCTGGCAGCATTTTCCATGGCAGTGGAACAAACGTGCCCCTGCTCCATGTGTTCCCAAGTGAGGATGCCAACCTTTGGACACCAGCCTTTGGCACCAGGCCAGATGGATGCTCTCCACTGTTCCTCTGCTTTAAAGGCTTGAATAGCAAGAGACTGAACTGTACAAACACAATGCTGTTATCTACTGAATTAAAAACACTGGTCTGCTACACAGCAGTGAAACAAGCTCAGTTGAGAAGTTAAGAGATTTTAGAGAGAGGAACATGAGAGGGGGAAAAAAAGAACAATCTAACAGGAAAGCAGAATGTAAACCAGAGAAATAAATGTAACTTACCACCCAAATCACATACTTGAGGTAAATGAAGAGACATACATTGCTGCACTACCCTGAAGAATATAATTATTACTTATATATCACATTTGTGGAACAGAGTGACACCCTTGCAGTTTTAGCATCTCTTTTCAGAGCTGGGAAATGACTACCCCAAACCTCTTCCACAGAAAAGCTGTGGCATCTGTCATCCCAGCAGTTCCTAAGGTGGTCCCCACAAGCAGGTGTTATTTTCTGAACAGGAACATTTCCCACTTCTTCCCACTATCCTGTATTTACATCCACACTCCAAGCTTAAACCATTCCCCTAGATCAACTTCATCCATCTACAGCTACTGTTTGCTGCTTGAATTTAAAGAATATCAATTTACAGCAAAGCAGATAATCCAAGTTGGATCCATTACACCTCCCAGTGCATCCAGGCACAGACACAAAGGGAAGAGTAACCTTTTTGGGACAACCAACAGATCAGCAGTTATGGAGCCTGCTATACCCTGATACCATCCCATGCACAAATAACAACAGTCTGTGCCTGTCTGGCACATTTACCAAGAGAAATCTGGCATATGTTTTACTGTGAATAATTAGGAGAAACACACAGAACTCTGTTATTTCAAGGTAGCTTTTGTTCAGGCTCCATTCCTGCAGACTTTTAAATGAGGGTAAGATGACAAGATACAAGATTATCAAAATTTGATTGAGCAAGAGGCTGAAACAGATGACTGGGTAGGAATTGGAGTAAATAAAGTATCCACACAAGATAAAGAAAAGCAAACAAAACAGATACCAAACTACACTTTGGAAATCTGTTAATCTGTAAAAGAATGGCTATTTCAGAGTTTCTACCTAAAGTGATTTAGATACTGAGGCTTTATAACATAACCTGAATCCAGATTACATATGTAAATCTTGATAAGTAAAGACAATTTTTTAACGTATATTGGTTTTCCTTTTCAGCAAAGGATTTTCAGGTGTAAAAGAAACTTTTCTATGGATGAGAAGAGAATCCACTGGAAAACTTAAGGAATATGCCTGATTTCCTATTTGGTTACTTCAGCATTGAGTCTCCTGATTTTAAGTGCAAGTCCTGCCATATTTAGAAGCTCGACAAAAAATTTTCTTTTTTTAAACAAACCCTGCAAACACACCAAATTTCACCCCAGGGCAGAGCCAGGAGCCAGGTTCACAGGCCTACTGGCACCAGCTCAGACCCTGGAGGTGCACAAAGGACTCCTGCAATTCACAATTTGAAAGGCAAAGAAAGACCTTTGGATGCTTCAGTGGAGTGTGGTCTTTTTGTTTGGTTGTCGATGGGTTATTTGATTATTTTTTTAAATAAAGTTACAGTATCACGTGATAGTCTTGAAAATAGCGAGATACTGAGATACACACATGCTATGAAACATTGTTCTCAAAAATCTGGCATAAGCAATACCTTTTTTGGCACAAAGTACACCAAGGGTGTGCTAGAGAAACCCTCAGCTGCTCTTTCCTGCTCCTCCCACCCTTGAACATCCGTGTTCACACAGACAGGCTGAGAACAAAGACCAGCTCTCCGTACATCCCCAAAGGGTGGCTTGTGCCCACCCCGGGGAGGTGGCAGCCAGCCCAGCAGCAGGACAGAGCAGCAGCCCTGCACCAGTGCCAGTCACAACGGCAGCACACATTTTACCACAGCTTGGAGACTTCTCCTTGGAAGTTCAGGGACTACGTTTCAACAATCGTCACTTACAGAAACTTATATTGAAAAATACTTCATTGAATAAGCTGAGGGGAAAAAAAAAATTAAAAATCCTGTTTGTCCAAGTGGGCTTGTGGGTGTCATTCTTGTACATGGATTCAAAACCAGCATAGGGCCAGAAACACCAAAGCCTGACCAGGACCAACCACCATAATCACAACGAACTGGGAAGAAAGTGATTTGATTAAATTGGTTTAATTGAGAGAAGTTGTGATAGGAAGGACAGAATATGGACAGAAATACATAGGGCTTACGGATATTACACTTTTCTACACCAAATGTTTACAGTTCCAGGCAGTTTTCAACTGTGGTACTCACTGGTGTTGCAAGATCTGAATTTGGAAAGGGTTTAATCATCTACTCTGAACAGCTATGATGAAGCAATGAGTTACATGACTCAGGGTTGGTGTCTAATCAGCATAATTAATCTAATTCAATTATTAACCTGAATAGGAAAGAGCTCCTTTAGGCACAGGTAAAACAGCACATGAGTCATTACTTGGCAGTGACACTGAAGAGTTTAAAAATGCAAGTTATCGTTTGTTGGAAGGTTCAGACTCATTCTAAAGAGGAAACACAAAGATTATTAGGTGCTAGGACAGAAACTTCAGGCAGTCTTTTCCTGACCAGCAGAAACCAAGTCACTAAAAGCTCTGTTAATTTGTGAAATCAGGACATAACACACAAGGTACAACTGCACACCAAACACTGCTCTGACATGGGCCAGTTCTGCTGCAAGTACTATGGGCAAGGGCTCTTTGTTTTATACATCATGCTACATTTCAAGCCTTTTTTGTCATTGATCCCTCCATGGAATTACTATACAAATGCTCTTATTAATATCCATTCCAAAAATACACCTTTCACAGTGCCAGGACCCATTTAAGAAGTGTCTGATGTACCCTAAGCGATGCTTCTGGTTTCTTCACACAGAAATTTCAGAAATCCCTTATGCAACTTCAAAGCTGCATCTCCTAGAATACAGTCCAGTGTCAGCACAACACAAACAACAAGCTGTTTAAGTACTGCCACACATTTCTATAAATTTAAGGCAGGAAAAGCTGGCGTAGGCACCAAAGGAAGCAGCCTACTCTTGCAAACCCAGTGGTGTATTTGTTGCTACCCTCACATCTTTCCCTTTTCTGCACTATGTGACTGAAACAGCAAATTGAATTGACCCAGAGGAAAACATTCTGAGGGCAAGGAAGGTTACTTTTAAGTTTATGTGTGTTTAGAGTACATATATGAAATTTCACAGTTCCTTCCAGAAGTATGAGAAACTGTTGGAAGGAAAAAAAACCCAAACACTGAATCATGTCACATCTGACACCTGAGAGCTGTCCAGCCCTGATTTCAAGTGGCTGTTTGCCAAGTAAGGCAATAGCCACAGCATTTGGAAACACACATTAGCAAGGGAAAGGTTCCTAGTACTCCCTGGTAACATGTCATGCCATCCATAGATTTAACAGCTTGCTTGAGCACTTAACAGCCATGAAAATAATTGCCTCAGAAGTAGTGACTTATCCCCTTTGACCTGATCTAGAGTCAACAGAGCTCAGCAGCAGCATCCAGCAAACTTTGGATATAAGTATTTACAGCTTATGTCTTACTGCCAACAGAAAAGCCATCTTCTGTTTCATCTTCAGAGAGCTCACAAACGTCACATTTCATTTTTATTTCTCAGCTTCCTCTAGGTCAGATGCAAATATTGAAACCCTTCCATAAGCTACCATCACAAACACCCAGCTAAGGAGAGAACTCTCTCCATTTTATTCAGATCAAACCCCATTATTTCTCCTGTTACAAATAAATCACTGCTTACATCTTCATCAACTTTTCATTCAGGAATGTACTCAACACATTTGTAAGACTTCTCTGCTGAGGTGCATAGTCATTATGGGGTAAAGCAGCAGGGAGGGAAGAGAGGAACAAAATCTTTTAAGGTTTAGGTTTGCCATTACCAGGGTCATAGCAGTTGCAGAGACTCCCACTCCATGTCTTGTTGGATGCTGCATATGAAAATGTGAAGAGCTGTTTCAGATTTCCTACATAACTCCAAATGAAAGATGTTCACAAATTTTTGACGTGAACTAGAAATCCTATACTTCAATTTCTTCCCCCTCCTCCAAAATTCCTATTGAAAACTTAAAGTGTTTTTTGTTAGTAGATCCAAGGAAGTAGTACAAAAACATGAACAGTTCATGGAGGGTAAAGGTTCTCAAACAGCTAAAAGTTCTGTTCTAATCCAAATCACAGTATTTTTATTGAGTAAACATAATAATGAGGGATGTGGGTGAGTGCTCTCAGAGTAGTCATTACCAAACAGTTACAATCCTTATTTTTCCTGGCGTCCTGGTGGGCAGCCTTATTACAATGAACAAAGAATACATGTTTATAAAGAATATCTTACTTTTCACCTGTGAAAGAAAGCTCGCCAATGGTGATGCATGTC
The DNA here is from genome assembly GCF_001604755.1 of Lepidothrix coronata. Taxonomy (NCBI): domain Eukaryota; kingdom Metazoa; phylum Chordata; class Aves; order Passeriformes; family Pipridae; genus Lepidothrix; species Lepidothrix coronata. Next base: position 1,128,341 of record NW_016690310.1, on the reverse strand, counting down.
AACTGCTGTGCTCACACTAACAGGCTTCCACCAGCTCTCAACACCAAGTCCACTGCTATTCTCTCATCTTCCACAACCCAGCAGTAACAAAAACAAATCGTGCTTGCAACCCTTCCTGCGCACACCCACCTACCCTAAAACAGTATTTTTTCAGGTTAAGTTTGTATATATCCCTTTAAACAGTTTTCCATAAGGTCACATACGAGTTATCTCTAAGAAACAAAAAATCATCCTAAAGCCACAACTACTTGTATCTCAAGTAATTACTACACAACAATGAAGAAGGACTCATAGTAACGACCTGCCAAACAAAAGACTGTTCAGCTGCTCCAGAGTGTGTTATTACTCAGAGGAGCCCATATTAAGAGCACCTATGTTCAATGGGGCATTTTGGAAGCATTTTTCTTTTAAGTGAGACCACACAGCTGGTCCTGTCCCTTCCAAGAAAACTGCCAGAGCCAGACCAAAACGAATTTGGGATATTTAATGAATAAACACACGAGTATCAGGGATTATAACTGGCCTTGTACTCACAGAAAAGAAGCAGGGAAGTGTGAATAGGAGCCCATGGCAGGCATGAGAATAAAGCCAAAGCATCAGAACCAGCAACCCAAAGGGCTCACAGCAAGCAAGGCAGCTACTGCCCTGCAGTCAGGGTGCAGAAACCACAGGATGTCCCCCAAAAGACATGTAGGAACTACTTCTAAACACGACCCTCTGTCCCCTGAGCAGTTTTCACTACAGCTGGTACAGTATCACTGGAAAATCTCTAGATAGAGACACAAACCCATTCTGGACACCCCCCACCCTGTAGCTCTCATGTTTCTCATCGGGGTATTAGAAATTTTTTCAGCTCTTCTGATGGGGATTTTTTTAATTATTATTTATGTTTTGCATTTTCTTGTTTTATTGATGGGAGATGAGGGAAAAGACAACAGCAGTAATGAAGCTTTAAAAATCCACACGCCAATTTCAGAGAATTCATGAAAATTGGTGCCTCTGTGTTTTTATCATCCTTATCCTCTCAGTAGGTGTGAGAATTCGCTCTTCAAGGACTGTGAAAAGACAGAGCTCCCAACTGGTTGTACCGTCTTGAAACCCTAGTGAGGATTTTAAAAACAACAGTCAAGGGACATGGAGAAGCAAAGCAGCAGGACCTGCTGCCGGGGATGAGTACGAAGGAAGATGGTTATTCCAGCATGTAAAAAATTAAGAGATTGACTGTCAAAGAGCGAAAAAATAAAAATAGTCGCTCTTAATTCATGCAAGGCCATGCCAGAGTGTACAAAGTAATTAACACATTTTCTGCTTCAAGTGACAATGCAAGAGGCAGTGGTGGATTCCTGGCTCCGTGATCTAGAGCCAGGCTCAGAGGTTGAACAGGCACTGTCGGTGAAAGGCAGATCCAACACTAGGATTGATTATATTGTCTTTGATTACAGCACAAGACACAACCAGTCTCAACCCAACCACTGCTTTCTGTTTGTGGTTTTGTTTTTTGTTTTAGTTTGGGAGGGTGAGGTTATGCATTTGCATCAAAAAAGACAAAGGCAAAGGTATGAATCAGGAATGCCTGTGATGCTTTGGATGCACTATCTTGAAGCCTTGAAAAGTTATTTTAAACTGACTGAGATTTGAATGCTAGCAATTAGACACGAAACAGATGCCCCACTACAAGCAAGAGCAATAACTGTAACAACAATTACCATTTTGTGAGATAGAGTGTAATGCACATCAGTAAAATGCATTTTTAATTTGTCAGAGCTAATATTTATCCAAGGTGACAAATAATTTGCTTTGTTGATTGCAGATTTCTGGAGCCTTGGGTTGAATCTGTACACAGCAAAAAGCTCCCTTGAGCAAATCTTCAGCGTCAACTAACAAATGGAAGGAACTTCCAAATTATAAAGAAAAGATTTGAACAGGAAAGTGAAAATTATTTTACATCACAATCATAGTACAGGGCTTTGTTATTCTTTCATATGAACTCTCTCAGTAATCTCCACGGTTACCACAAAAAATAATAATCAGACAACATGCCTTTCTTCTGAACAATTTCTCAAGTTCTCTGATAACGTTCAGCCACATGCAATCAAGAGACTATCAACACTGATCTGATCTTGCCTGCATAAGGCTGTAATTTGTGCTGTTTATCTTGTGGGTATTACCTACTGTATTATTCTGTCAGCACAGAACAGGTTTAGGTTTAAAATTACCAACCTCATTTAGTCTTTGTGCTGTGAATGTAGACAGGCTGGTTATATTACAGTACAATAGCAGTAATAATAGTTGTAATGGCTAATGTACACTTGATCTTAGATTAAAATAAGACTTTGCAAATATATGAAAAAATTTCTGCCCGACTGAGATCACTTGCACACCAGTATTGCCTGTGATTGTTATTGCACAGGGATAGTTATGTCTCAAATACAACTAGAGATGAAGGTGTTGGGTTTCTGTCACTGACTGGTTTTGAATCAAACAGTTTGCCTTTTCCAGTGCTGCACATTTATTAATCTATCAAGTATGTTTTATGCAGCATACTTTCCTTTTACAACGGAATTGCTGCAATGCTTAAACAATTTCTGTTTGTCATATGGTCTTGCATCATTGTATAACCTCCGCCCCCAACTTCTGAGTCCCACTAATTACTATTACCTTATGGATTTGTGTAGAACATGAATGCATCCTGTCATCAAAACAAAACCCAAACAGCTGGGGCAATGACAACAATAGCTTAAATCCCTTATTGTCAATTTTCCACTTCATTGGATTTGATACCACAAGGCAGTGGCAACCCTCTGAAACCAAGCAGGGTCATGCAGGTGCAAGTCCACACTGAATACAACATATGCAGAGGTCATAACAACTTACTTGTCCCATTCCTTCTCAATTTGACACAAGCTGTTGTACTATTTCTTACCCTCATTCAAAAAAAAAACAAACCACCTCTCACTTTCAATTGCTGCAGAGTCTTGAACAATTTCAACTCATCAGACATAGTGCATCTAAATAAATGTTTGACTTCAAGCATGCATTTAGAGACACTAAACCAGAAGAATACAAGTTTGGAGGCATGACACATGTTATTTATAGACCTGTACAGAGGGCATGCACTATTTATTACATGTACTTCACTGGAAGCTTAATCATGAAATACATCTTCAACATCCAACTACTGCTTTTAGCACATTTGCTACCTCCACTAAATAAAGTAAAACAAAGTAGCACATATGAAAATTATCCTTTAAAGTTGCATTCAGGTCACGATCCCTAAGGTGAAACAGGTGCATCTAGTTCAGGATGCTTTTTATGCTGAATATATTCAAACAACACTCAACCTTAGAAAATCTACAACAAAATTCTTCAGATACCTGTATGTTTTCTAAAAAACCCACCTTAAAAAGCCATTTTATGAAGGAAAAAAAAAAATCCCTACTCACACTTACTGCACAATGTCACAGGTTCAGCAGTTCAGCTGATTCTTTCTTTAAGACTTTAAGGCTTTAAGACTTTTACACACACATGCACATCATATAATTGTAGGTACAATACTTCCCCTTATTATTTAATCCCCTGAAGCTATAACTGAAAAATGCTAATATTACCTTGCATGCTTGAAGCAGCTTGTTAAAGAAAGGCAATTTTCTCATGTGTCAAAAGATTCCAGTCCCATGAGATCCTCTGGTTAATTCATAAAGTAATGTAATCATAATTAAAGCAAAATTGCATCTTACCCAACCATCATGTTTTGCAAGACAGATTTAGCAAAAAATAAAGAGTTTACACTGCCAGCAGGAATAGGATAAAGGCACATTACAGGAGATGAGGGGAATTAAAGGTTAGAGGTTGTCAACTCTCTACTAGAGGAAATAGAGAACTTCTGTGGGTCCGGGTTCCTCCTCAGCTCTGCAAGAATCCATGGGTAGATGGGCCACACTCATCTGTACAGACAGATGACTTCTTTTGCATGAAATGAAAATGAAAAAAACATTTACTTCAGGACCTCACTCACTCCCAATTAATTACAGCAAGACAAAAGCACAGCTTTTGCTGTTCAGCCACACACAGACACCAGAAAACAACTTGGACATTTTGTTTTCTGATGGGTTATATTTAGCTACAGAAGTAACCTAAAAATTACATTAAAATTTAGAGAACTGAGGGGGTGAATTAGCAATAAATACAGTGTGCAAGACAGCAAGAGTCTGCCTCTGTATTAATCCTCAAAATCTCACTACAAAAAACAGAAGAAGCTTTTCATGTTTGAATTTTTTTTATTTTCTTTTAATTATAGAAAACTGACATGCATATCAAATGCAATAATTAGCTATAATCTCATTTATAAAAATTGTTAAGAGTCAGAAAAACTAGGTATAAAACACCATGTTACTGAAAATTACAGTATTTCCCTCACTAGCAGCTACAGAAGACTTTGACACCTCGTGACTACATTAGAATCCTATGAAAGTAGGTTCATATGGCTACATATAGGCCAGATAGAATTATATACATAGAAATATAGGCTATGTAGAAAATATAGGCTAGATAGAATTAGGTAGAATTTCCCTGACACATACATTGCAAGTGGGGGAAAAACAAACAAACAAAAAATCCAAAAATACCAACCAAACACAAAAACAAAAACTGGAGTATACACTAGGAAAGAGCTGTCTTACTGCACCTAAACAAAAGAACAGCAGCTGTATTAGATGGAATAAAACTTTACAGTACCATGTTCCTGATAGAAAAGCAGCAGCACAAGCAAAAATATATTATATTCCAAGATTCAACATTTGTTAAAGCTTGATTTTACCAACTCCTTTTTGCAATGACCCAAAACCTCAAATCTCAAACCAGAAACCTCCTCCCGGGAAAAAAAAAAAAAATGAAAAAAATCAACTTAATGCTTTCCCCATAGCTTCACCTGAGGCAGATGAACAGAACTTACTGTGAGATTACTGAGATGAAACAGAGCTGATGCCTCCTGAAACAGAGCTGAACACGAAGCCCACCAGCCTCCTGACACTATCTCCTTGGGGTTGGTCACGTCAGAGGTTTCCCATACCTTAATATTTTTTAAACCCCCACATAGACTAGTTCATGCAGCCAATGCTCTCATTTAGAGATATTTCAGTTTTCCTAAATCCACAGACAGCCCTTGCTAAAAACACCCACAGCATCACAACAGTGACTTTGTTACTAGTAAGACTCAGGTCCAACTTTGAATATCTATTTATTAGTTCATCTCCCCTTTCTTCCATTCTAATACATCCAGGAGTGATTGAAGTGTAGAAGTTGTGTTCTTTATAAATAGGTGCTTTTAGATTCCCAAGCCATTCACTATAGAAGGAATACCAATACTAGCTACCAAACTATAGAAAGGCCTTCCAGATATCAAGAAAAGCTTAGGATTTGGATAATAACTTGTTTTTTCACCAAGAATAGGATGTATTTCTTACTTTTCTTCTGACAACTCAGCACTTTGTTCTACAAGCAACAAGATCTTGAAAGGTTTAGTCCAAAAAGAATTAACTACCATGGAAAAATAACACAAGATACTCTCACACTTCCACAGATGGTGATAGTTATGATGTGGACCACAGTGAAAACACCTTTCACATTTTTAATTATTTTTTAACAGAAAATATCTAAGTAAAGTATTTTTTAAGAATCATTGTTAAGATTTAGAAATATTGTTTACTCAGGTCTTGTTCTTCTTGAAGATTTCAATATAAATCATAATTTTCAACTATACCAGCTATTATATCATCTATATTCAACTATTTCAACTATCATTTTTAAAGTCTTAAACAGAAGGCCAGTGAGCATTAAAATAACTGTTTTGATGTTAAAGTTATCCAAGCCGTGCTTAATTTTTAGTGTAAGGTTCAGATATCCTTTAGATCTCTCTTCAAGAAACAAATTGAGTGCTGTGGATACAAAACCTGTGCCGTCTGCAGGGCTACATCCAGGTTGATGACAACATTTATGAAAAAATAGTTAAAATATTTATTATTATTACCCTGCTTAGCATCGAGGTGAATTTAGAGTTAAGGAATGGTGGCAAGTAGACACAAGGGACATGAGGTCTCCAGCACATTTGCTGACACTGTCACTGACCCACCTGTAAATGTTCTAAAAGGGGATCAGTCCACCATCCCATGGGAGGTTATTAGCAGTCCACTACACTGAAGGTCTAATAAATCACTGTCAGGGTATTCCTATAGATATTCATCTTATTTTTGTTGACGTTTGTTCCATATTACCTAATAATCTGAATCCATCTTGAATAACTGCTCTAATCAGTCTTTATGCTCTGCTGCTACTAGCAAGTATAATACTGCATTCATCCCAGGTCCTTTGAAGGCATTTCAGCCTGACATGTACATTTTCTGTATCGCTGAATGAGGGTGCAAACAAGCTCTGTCTGCCTTAAGAAAGGAGAAGCATAGTCTCCATCTGGCTGAGACACAAGCGATTTTTTTTTATTTTAACCTAAATGTTCTCTTTCAGATCAAGGTCACTAATTAAAAGTTAAAGATCCTGATTTGCCTGACTGGTAGATCTATTAAATCAATTAATAATTTATTAACATTGATTGCTGACCCAGGGCACCAAGCATTTCTTACTTCTCACAATGCATTTGAAAGATGCCAGGAATAAAGCTGACGTACACGACAGCCCTACCATCCGAAGTGCTTGCATAGGAGAGATTTAACACAAAAACTATGGAATAAAGCAGGGTTACCTCAGAAATTTAAAGTGTGAAAAGGCAAGAAGACAGTCCTGTCTTTGACATATTGTTTAGTCAATGCTACAGGGTTCTTGTTTCCAAATTGTAACAGGACAGCATAATCAATCTACATGTACTTGGGTGGGAATTACGGGTTTCCATGTGCTCTCAGATGACAGCACAGTTGCCTCCTTTCCTTCAGGAGAGAATATTGTAAGCCCAACCATGATTTTATAATACTACATTAACATGATAGTCCCTGTTCACATAAAGTACTAATCCCACGAAGCTCAGTGGCAAAATCGCCAGGATATTATTGCTGTAATAATACACTGTGATAATAAGATGGTGTCTCCTCAGTCACAATCAGGCACAGTAAATGAAATTATGGCTCAGCAGTAGCCGTATCACCGACTTGGGCACCGGGAGGGCTGAGCCACCTGCCTCTCCTGGGCAGGAGCCACGATGGAAACAGCAGGAGATCACCCATCTGACAGTCACCAAACCACTCAGGAATACATAAAGCACCTACCATCACAACACAAAGTCAGCTCAGCTACTAAAGAACAAAGCTCTATGCAGTAACTTTATCCTTCTGTTATAGATGTATTGTTTCAAAAGCTGAGAAGTTGTTCTGCCTTTATATTAGATAAAATTAAATTTTATGCCTCTGTTTCCCTAGCAGGGAGGCTCTTCTATGCCTTGCTATACCAATCTGAAATTATTTTTCTTGGGTGGCATGAGGAAACACTAAAACCTTGAGTCCACGATGCTTTTCAGGAGCTACAAAGGAGCAAAATCAAAAGGAGCAAACAGAAAGAGAAAACTGATGTGGGTGTCAGCAGCAGATGGCAGATGACCTAGACAGGCTTTCAAATTAAGGGCTGTTCAATATGTTCATCTGGAAATGTACCATCAAATGATTACCAAACTTTTATTACCAAGAAGATACTCTGAAAAAGCAATATTCAATAGGCTGATTTACATTTTGAACCAGAGTTGTGTCATAACACAGAGTACATCAGCAACATCAAGGAAAAAAAAAAAAAGGATCAGGCACTAATAAACAAAGTGACAAAATATACCCTGGCTAGAAATCTCACAATTCATACAAGCATGGAAAAGCTGGTGTTACAGTATGTAGTTTTCTTACTGAGAATCAATGTGCAGAAGGATAAAACACTTAATTCATCACACAAAAAATCTGTCGCAGAAATAAGAAATGAACCTAGTCTACTGACCTAACCCTAACCCTGAAAAAGCATGTTGGGACAGACTGTAGAGTTCTTATACTGAACTGAAAACAACAGGTATAAAAGATTTGAAAAGGAAGAATTAGATATTTACAGTTAAAACAAACATTTATATAGATCAAGCAACTAAAGTGAATTTAGCAATTGAGGGATTAATCAAAGGATTTATTGAGCAAAGGATTAATGAACTGAATGGTCAAAATGCTTAATACAAAGTAGTTTAAAGAGCATGACTGATGTCCATTTTTCATCTTTATGGAATACCATTAACACAGATGTCATCCTGAATTTGAGGTTACATGATGTTTCCAAATCAAGTTTATTTTTAGGTACAATTTCTACTCTAGGTTTTGGTCCCAAATTAAGAGCCCAAAGCACTTGGCATCAGACATGAAGATCATCCGTGTTTACAGAAACTAGTTCAGCCAAATTGAAACCAAAGACTGCTTCAGCTGAACTGGGATGTTCACACTTATACAACCCTCACTGCAAATGGATCCAGCACCACAGAAAACTTCAGGATGTCTGTTATAACGTGCCTTGTTTAGCAGCATAAATGCCAGGCTGAACTGGAAGATGAACAACAGCTGCCAAATCTCCTTAAATAGTGGCACAAAATAAATATTTGGTGATTAACCTACTGGTCCTCACCAACCCCTTCTCCCTGTCCCCACTAAAAAAAAGAAAGCAAAAATACACATTATTGTGAGCATGCAGCTTTCCAGGGCTGTCATACCTTAAAAATAACAACCCATTTCTATAAGACAACATTTTGAGACTTTAAAGGTCTCGTCTTTACTGCTTGCAATGTCAGTGCAATGCATTTTGTAGGGAAGTAAAATTACCTCCAAGAAATGCTGCTGTACCAGCTGGGACTTTTCCAAGTGATTCTGCAATTATCCCTGTACTGAACCTTGCTGAAATCTTATTTTATGTAGGTTGGTTTGCACTGGTGCTGCTGCTGACGATAGAAGAGAAATTGAGCTTTCAGAAGTGAAACAGAGAATTTAATTTAGCCCCAAAGACTTTATTACTGGTTGTGATGTGCAAAAATGAGAAAACACAGCTTGACTTTTAGAACATATTGCAGCTTTGCTCAGTTGGCAGTATCTGAAACATTTTTCTTTTTTCCTAATTTGCAACCACAGATGTCCTCTTTAGTAGAATTCCGGCGGTATTTTTACAAAAATAAGTTCCAATTATTACTAAAATATTCATCCTCTCCAAAGAATTTTCTTAAAAATCCTCTGATGGTCAGGCTTTCCCTGGTCTCCATGGGAGATGAAGACACAATACAAGTGACACAGAACAGAGGTTACTGAGATCAGTTCCAAATTTTTCCGAGGTCTCCTGATGATAAAAAGCATTAAATCATGCTAGAGTAAATAGATGGTGGAAAATAGAATTAATTTTTTTTTTTAAATCTTTCAATCAGAAGATAAAGGTGGTGGTTTTTTGTTTTGTTTTTAATAAAAATAAACTGAACTTAAATAACCTTTCCATAAAATTAGTCTTGTATACACAGCCAAAATAGCTAATCAAAGGACACCCACATTCCTGTAGGGATAAAAGACAGAGCATTTGTGCTCAGTGCCTTGAAGCAGTTTGTGAAGCCCTGATCCCCCTCAGTTTCTTATTTCCAAGCACAGCAGTGCAGTGAGCATCTCCTGCCACAGGGTAAACTGCATCCAGAAGTAATCCCAGTGGCAGGTGAAGAACTCCCAATTCCCGAGAAAAGATTCTTAAATAAATACAGGAACTGGCTGTTTTTCAGCTGGTATTTTCTAACCTTGCCCAACAGATGCAAACGTGCATCTGCTGACAGCAGAGAGCAGGGACTGGGGTGGGCGGGTGGGTGCAGCCTGAGCTCCATCTCACACAGCACCACTGCAGATGTGCACCTGTAACATTTTTACCTTGGAAAGGCCTGTGTGAGGATGCTGTAATTCAGAAGCTTTCCCTCATTGTTTGGATGAAAGCTGCTCACAAGGGATAGGTGCTGAAATGATCCTTTTTAGTATGCTGTTGAGTATTTTGTTACGGATCACACCATCTGTCCAAGCTAGTGAATGCAAATGAACCCATCAATTTTTCAAGTATAAGCTTAAAAAAAAAATATGCGTGTGATAGTAAAAATCCCAATACAAGCACTTTCCACTGCACAGCTATTATTTGAAATCTTCCACTGAAAATGCAAGATTATTTCAAAAGCATGTTGCAAGCTCCTAAAAAAGATCCCCATTATTTCTGTCTTCACTAGTCTTTGTATGAAAACAACACTTCTGGCTTTTTCATCTGAATATTAACAGATACAGTACAAAGTATTTTGTTGATATTAATGTGCTTACAGTTTATTACATTGAGTTAATTAAAATCTGAATAAAGTAAAATCTGGAAATTCCGCATGTCTAATTTCTCCACTAAAGCAGCTTGGGTAATAACACCCAGCTCTGTAAGAGCATTAGGCTATCACAATGCAGCATATGATTCTGTTCCAGCTCTATTCATTTCCCAAAGAAATGGGAAAAGCTGCATGGCTTTATGGACAAACCATTAGCTTGTCATCTCTGGGGAAATGGTTCATCAAAGCATTCTGGCTCCAGACAGATTAGATCTCAGTCTGCTTCTCCTTCAGCAGAATCTACTGGCATGTAGCAGAACCACAGAAGGGATGTCCCATTTGGGACAGCTGAAGTCATCCCACCCCCTGAGTCTGAATTGTTTGAGGTGCAAGTCAAAGCCATCAGCAGTTTATTACAACCACAAGCAGAAAGGTGCTGTCAGGGGTTGGCATATACAGCAATTCAGCTCCTAAAATTAAGCTTCAGGGAGCACTAGAGCATCAGGTTCTTCTTCAAAAGGTCCAGTGCCTGTCAGTGCCAAGACAGTGAAGGGAAGTGCACCAGCCAGGCTGGAACTTCAAAGAAGGCATGTAGAAGCATAAACTACCTTGGGTAGGAAGGGACTCATAAGAATGCAGCATCCTTTCTGCTCTGCCTTAATGTCCTGGCTCATAGAAATCCTTGGAATGCCCTTCTGCAGTGGCACAGTCATGTCAAGTGGGAAACTCCCCTGTTTAATACATTAAATGTGTGCACACATGAATACACAGACAAACACTGAGCCACGTTGTCCACCCAAGGTTTTACAGCCACAGGGCTGGATCATCAGCTGGGTACAGCCTGACATCACTCACTTGCATTAATAAAGCTGTGATAATTCACACCATCTGAGGATTGATCCCCTGAGAACCTCGATTGGCAGAAGTTATGTTTGCTGCCTGCATCTTCTTCTACACTGCTCTCATCCAGCATAATCTCTCCCTACTGCCCTGCCAGCCCCAACTTGCTCCTAAAATAGGAATTCTGCTCCCCCAAAAATATAAATACTCCCCCCAAAAAGTGCAAACTAGCATGAGGATAATATTCAATTGCACCTGTAACCATCTGAGAATGACTTACGAAATTTAGTCCACATAGTTTCTCCCCGAAATCTCAGTTTCACTTAAGGGAGTATTTGTCTTTACTCTTAAAATCCCTGTCTCAAAGCTCTTTTGAATGTAAGAGAAATTTAGTATCTCCCTTAAAGTGGAACAAATTAAAATATGGAAGATTCTGATGCTGATTGTCATAGTCAGAGGAAAAGAATATTTGACCAAAGCCAAAAATCTCAAATTGCATAAACCTAAGTTTAATGAGCCTTGACTCATTTAATGAGTCATATTCCTGACTAACTGAACGTTACTCCTCCAAATTTTCAGAAATTAAGGAAAAAAAGGCAGGAGCAACTGTAATTAAATGACATCTAAACTGAAGCACACTTAGTGCTTTTAATATATTTTATTTCTCCCTAAATTCCACTCCCAAGTGCTCCTTCAGCACACGTGTGGGAGATGAAGTGAAAATCCTGATGGATTGCTTTGGAAAAGCTTGGTTAGAGCTTTTCAGGAATACTCAGGCTCAAACTGTGTGCACACCAATAGCAGATCTCTTTGCAGTCAGGAAGGAGTTGAAACCCCAAATCTGATCTCCAACAACAGCTCCCAACAATTTCTGCCAAGATACAGTTCCTACTCTACAGTACACGAAAAAACACATTGTTTGAAAAAAAAAAAGTGAATTCCAAAAAATGAAAAAGGAAGATCTGCACAAAGGACCTACAAGTCATGACCATAAATATTCACATGTTCCCATACTTAGTTTCCTACCTCTCATACTTCTTTTATCAGCTTACTCAGGACACCAAGTTTATGTGACAGCTCTAGAGTGTTAAGGTACATGTTTTCTCAAATATATATTCCACCATGCACAAAAATGATAAGTAAAAGCTAACACAACTTTCTAGAAAGTGTGTACAAGCAAGACAGGAACTTCAGGCACTGCTCCTCTGTGCAGGGTGACACAAAGAACTCTGACAAGCTGATGATTGTAAATATCCTCTACAGCTACCTCTCGCTTTCCCCCAGAGAAATAGGGTAAGTGCCCAAAGCGAATTTAAGCGATAGATATTACAAGTTGCCAAGATCCTTCTAAAAGTTGCCAGTTGCCATCAGTTTCTCAGCCTCGGTCCCCACTCCTGCTGTTGGCAATTAAGGGACCATTTAAACTTGACCAAAGAGTCAGATTCAGATTCTTAAATTGCTTTCAATTTAAATACTGTAGTGAAATCCATCAGAGCCTCCTACTGGTAAGTTGAGGTCATTCTGCTTCCCTGTCTGCTATCACGTAGTCTCTTCTTTAGGCTACTCATCGTGTGTAGGCTTCAGATTAAATTTACAGGAAGCTGCATGTGGTTGAATATTTATTCCTTAATTTCTTCTTTAAGAGCATCAAAACAGTTTTTCCAATGTAACCTCACAGTAAGGCCTCCAGCACACAGAGGTTCAAGTAGGAGAACTGGAATCCTTGGAAAGTTGTGATTCAACAGTACTTGGCAATGACCTCTCTGACCAGCTGGAGATCAACACCAATAGAGCAAGTTTTCCTGACAGGAAGGTACTGAGACCAAGAGAAGGTGGGACCACAGAAATGAGTGAATCTGAAGCAAGGACAAAAAGTGGTGAGTGCAGTGAGGCACATAAGTCAGTAACAGGCTTGAAGGACACTGAAGAGAGTCCCTGGACAGCTGGATAAATATTGCTACCTGAAGTTTCTAACAGAGATCATTAGGTAAAAAAAAAAAAAAAAATGTTTCTTTTAAAGCAGATCAGATAAATCATTTTGAGTTAACTAGGTACTAAAAGAGAGCCTTAAACTGTTATTCACTAAAAATACTGATATCCAGCTGAGCAGTTACACTTCTGATCAGCCACAGTACAACATACAGCTTGAGGCACTATTAAACCTAAGACTTGGGCATACCAAGGCTTACAAAGCAAAATGTCACGTGACTGGTAAATAAAGAAACCTCCCACTCCCACCTTCTGAAAGAACGTACTATCTCCAAGTTCTGAGCTCTTCAGCTGCAACTGCAGTTCACGTGCATTTTGGAGCCAATTGCATTGCATTTCTGTAGCACATGCAAAATTCAAACCCAGCATTTCGACACCTGGTCAACCATGGGAGAGTTGGGTATTGACTACACATAGATTATTATTTTACTGTTTATCATTATAATGTTATAAAGTATCGGACGCGGGCCCGGGCCACCCCCAGAATGCGTGCTTCGCGGCAGTGCGGGCCCAGCCGCCCCTGGGCACATGCGCAGCGGCCCAGCCCCAGGCGCTGGGGCCCAGCCCCGGGCACAGAAAGGAGCGAGAGAATGGGAGCTTCGCCTGTGCGGACAGTGCCATCGCGGGAGTTGAGAGGGGAGCCCCGGAACACACAGAAGAGAAGGACAACTCTAAACCCAGGCAGATGGAGCTCGTTCAGCCCTGTAAGGCCATCTATCTAAGAGAAGATCACTCTAAACAAACCTACGTCCTGAGGACCTCGCTGCCACCGTCCAAGCTCACTTGGCCCCAGCAGATGAACCTCAGGATTAAAGGGTGGGCTCAGTTCAGCGCACACTGTGTCTCACCTAAAAAATCCACTGCGCAGGCTCGAAGGCCTTACCCGCATTTGCAAAGCCCTGTATCACCAGTGCGCTTGTAACAAATGTGGGTAGAGACCTTTCCCAAATCTTCGTTCGCGAAGACTGGCGATGATGATGATGATGATAACGTATCATTATGGTGATCATACTTTCTCTTCCCCCTCCCAGTCAGTAAGATATTTTGATCTCATGTCATAGAGCAAAAAACACACAGGGAAAGGAATAATGAAACAAAACACCCTGTTCTCTCAGGATACAATCTGTCATGTCTTCTGCCCTAAGCATTGATAGAGGTGCTAGTCCCAGATTACTTGCAAGATTAAGTCTAAAGACTACTCCTAGTGATTTTTTTTTCCAAGTAAGCATAATAATGGATCATAAAGTGAGCCAAGAGTCCCCTGCAGTACCCCAGGGACCTCTCAGCTGTCCCAAACAAGTCTCCTTTTTCCAGCACAACCAACAGTAACACCAGTCCAGCATTTCTAGACTCTTCCAAAACAAGACTTGATCAGGAATGAGCTGGAGCTCAAACTGCTTGGCTCGAAAACTGTGTTTAAAACAGGGTCAAAAAATGTCAGTTTCAATTTTTGGGGTTCATGTATGTTGTTTAGCTCAAGACTTTTCAACCAGCTTTCCATGAGCCCAGCAGAGGCAGGGATTGATGTCAGTGACAGCAGGGATTGATGTGCAGGGACAGTGAGCCTCCCAGACAAAACCAGAAGCTATGACCAGAGCTTTGGAGGGACAAGCAGAGCTGTCTGGGTGGTACATTGCACCAAAGTGGTCCTCAATCACAGCCTTCTTCACTAGTGATGTGGGAACAGCTCATGTATACAACAACCAGCTGCAAGCTGTCTGTCACAGCAGACACAGGGATACTTGCTTTTGCTGCAGATAGTTTCACATATCCTTCATAGAGCCTCTGTCTCCCTTTGCTTCAGAAGAATCAGAACAAATCTGGCTCCCCTAATTTTTATCTGAAGGGAGGAGGTGGGGGCATCAAATTATTATACATAATACTATAATTATATTACACATTATAGATTTATTTCACAATGAAACAATTCATACCATCTCTCTATTTAGATAAGAATATCTGAAATATAAAAAAAAAATCAAGAATTAAAGATTCTGCAGTTTATTATTGCCTACTCATTCTTTGTATGCAGATCTTTTTTCTCCCCTACTTGTATTATACTAGTTCTTAAGTTTTGTGGTCAAGCTGACTTCTGACATTTAAAAAGTGATATTATTTATCTTGACATCAAGTCCACACGCAGAAAATAAATTAAAACATCAGCATATTACAAATGCATAGGTACAAGCAAAACCAAGGCAGAACCTTCCCACTTCCACCACGCTTTCCCAGAATTAGCTTTGTTTGCCATTAACATAGTTGATTTATATTCAATGTCTTCTCTGTGCAGTTCTGATTTAAACATCATTTTAATTTAACTACCCTTTTTTCCATGGGGACTTCTTGTTAAAATTCCATTCACAACACAGCTATTTCTCTAAATTACACTGATGTAGGGATGAACCAATCTTATCAGCATCATTGAACCGGCATACCACTTAATACAGGGGATTTCATTATTTTTACTGTGACATGACTTACATCAAGCCTATTTACAAACACTGAACTGGTCTGAAGGAGACCATCAGCCAGACAGGTTGGCAGAAAGACTTGACAGCAAAGGCTCAAGCAACTGCTTGTATCTCTGCACTAGAAAACACACAGAAAAAGCCAGCAGAAGTGAAATACACAGTGGTATCAAGAAAAGCTGAAGTAGTTAAACAAAAATTACAGAACTGGAATGTACAGTTACCCAGATAAATCATTCAGTTTAAAAATAAAAATTTTTCATAAGGCAAACATAAGCTTTTTGCGTAGACCCTCCTAAAAGAGAACAGAGGATTTGCTCCTCAGGAATAAAAGCTAAGGCCTCCACTATGTGTTATTTAATATTTCCTTACAGATTCAGATATGAAAACTACAACAACAGCTAGAAAGAAAGGGACCTCCTTTGATAAAACAGGAGGACAGGGGAGTTTATATTTTGTAACTGTTGTGTACAAGCACCGCTCTTGGACACCAGCAGAACAGACTGCAGTGCTTACGACTATGCTCCAAACATGATGTTTTTTCTGCTTGCCAGTCAGAAAGGAGGTAATACCCAAAAATTAAATTTATTAGAGGCTCTGTTCAATCCACTGCCGTTTCACACATGAGCAGGTTTTTCTTCCACCCCTTTTTTTTTCCCTTTCTAAAGTGGGAGAGCCAGCCTTTTTCTTTCAAAGCAAAAGGAAAGCCAAATCTAAGGTAGATAAGCAGAATACTCACTCAGCCTCTGTCCTCCAATATTTCACGGTTCACAGGTCTTAACAGGATTTTGAATCTCAACAGCAGCCAGCGTCGTGCTGGTACTATTTAAAATCTCCCTAATGGCACTGCCAGCAGGAGGGAGATAACAAGAACTCAGGTGTTTACAATCCAAAGCAGCAAGGGAAGAGTTGCAGACTAACTGCCTTTTTTTGCCTTATTAAGGGGTGAGAAGAGAGGAAAAAATTTAAAAAAATTATCTGGTAGCCTTAAAGTTTCCTAGAAACAGCTCTTCAGAAGCACCATGCCATCGTGATTGCTACAAAGCCAAGTGATGTTTTAAAAACATGCCCTTGAAAGAGGGACAGGACAGTTTCTCAGCTCCCCTCTCCTATTTAGGTGCAATTCAATATAAATCATACTATGCAATTGCTTAAGAGGAAAGAAAAGGTAAAGCTTAAAGGGTCTATCAGATTTCAGTACAAATCTGCCACTAGAAAAAAAAAGTCTTTCATCCTGTATGCAGGTGACATTTGAGAGACAGGTACCCACTAGGTATGCAGGTTAAAGCTAGCCTCATTAAACTGCAATTTTTGGCAGCTACTGACTGGCAGTATCCGACTGTTTCTATGCTTAAACTCAAGACACCCAAATCAGCAGTAATTTCATACCATATGCTCCAAGTAAAGATCTTCAAATACTCCCACAGTCAAGCCATGTCTGGCAGGAGCTGTGAATTCTTTTTTTTTTTTATCCCCGGTTTCACCTTGAAAGCAGCTGAATATCAATGAAACAAAAATATCATAATCACTTTCATTTTCTGTACACAGCACAAAGATTGAGAGGCCATTAAATAAAAATTGCCAATATGACTAAAATAGCTGTTACAAGTAATGCAGAAAACCAACCAGATACAAACATCTTACTCTTTTGATCAATAGCAATTTCCCCCTGAATGTTTATGCATCAATGTTTTTAATGACAAATACCCTTCTTTGAAATGTTCAGTCCCCAGTAGAGAAAATAGCGTATTTAATTTTAGTAAGGTGTAAACAATCTCATTTACTAGACATAGGAGGCTAAAAGGGAATTTGAAAGTTCATTAAGATCTCAGACGATCAGTCACCTTGACTCCATAAGACAATTAGGTTGAGTCTCACATATCCTTGTAATTTCAAGTCCTGATTTTTCCTTTTCCTCCCCTTAAATACATTATAGGAGCTACCTTTCCATATTAAAACTAACAAATGGACTGCAAGACATGCCAATCTACATTTGTTTATTAAAAAGCTCCTTGCTGTAATTAACTTTTGCCTGTTTTTCAGTAGTAATTCCATGTATCTCAGTTTTCTTTTCATGCACACAGACAAGGAACTTAAGAACGTTTTGGTTCTTAGTTCTGTTAACTTACATGCCAAGCACATACCATTCAACTTAGGTTAAATAAAAACAGAATACAGCAAAAGAAGTGGGAACAGCAGACAATTATCATTCCCAAAAGTTCTAAGAAGTTGTCTCTGTATCAAAGTTGGAGTAAGCTCTCAGCCAGAAGTAAGTTACTACAAGGGTACCACAGCCCTACCATGCGCACTATGGTCCCGTGGTGCCACTGTCACTTTTCCTGGCATCAAAGGGGCAGGCACAGCACCACTTTCTAAATTCCACTTGAAATTTCCCATTGAAAGGTTGATAGCTGCAACAGGTTATTAATTCTGAGTTGCTGTGGAAGTTTACAACCTGCACCCCAGTTAACACTTCTCTTTCTACTCTGCTTGCAGTGCCCTTTACCAGATATGGGCATCACCATACACCTTACCCATGCCCCCAGATTAAACAGAATTGAGCTGAACGGATATTTATTAGAAAAATTTACAGAAAAGTGTGTTAAAGAATTTCTCTCAGCTGAGAAATATTCTGTAGTTTCAAATATAAGGACTGTGGAAAAATGACATTTTTGAAGATGCACCTTGCCATCCTGTAGTAAAAAAGGAGCCTGTCAGCAAATCAAACTTGACATTGAACTTCAAAGTAAATCTGCACTTCAACGGAATGGAAATAGAATTTATTTGCATCAATATATAAAACAAGCAGGTTGTTGTAAGCATTTTTACATCATTTAATAGAAGCACTTTGCAATCTTAGCACTCTGTAATGTGTTAACAATGCTGAGTAGATTCTTAAAAGGACAAATATAAACTATTAATATTTTATGTGTCAAGATCGTCAGAAGTCTTTGGGACTATTGATTACTCAAATCCATTAAGTGTTATTTTGATCTTAAACAGCTAGAGATACCTGCAAAGAGATTCAAGCTAACTGGTAATGGCTATTTTGAGAACGAGCAGTTTTGGGGCAGCTATCATACTGTTAATGAAGTTTACTGATTAGAGGCTTCTAAAACACAAACAAGAGCTGCTAGAACAGTTTTGTCCAAAAGACTGTTTCACTCTGTATTTCTTTTTTTCCCAATTTAAACATGTTTGAGTCCAGTTCTTACCAGGAGCACAGACCAAAAGACAACCCTAAAATTTTATGGCATCAGTGTTCTTGCTGTGTCATTTCTGCTTATCCTTCCAGAAATGGTTGAAGACAAGACTAAGTTTGCTTTCAACAGTAAAAACAGATCGTAGTACAACTGGGATCAAGAAAGAGGCAGTAGCTCCCTTAACTATATTTTGTCTATCAATTCTCCAATATTTACTTTTAATAGAAGGAAATAATGATTGCATTTCCACCTAGTGAACAAAAAAACATCAACGCTAAATGTCTTCCAGAAAATTAATTGCATTAATCCAAAGAATACACTGAATATCTGTAATTTACAGATATTCCTTGTTTTTATATTCATTCCAATGGTCAGCTCAGGAAGAAATAAGGTATATGCATGAAACTTGTTCTTTGAAACACACTGAACACTAAATAGTTCTACACCTTCAAGAGAATGAAGGCAGCAACTGCTGCCCATGTTTTGACCAGGTAAATATTTAGTCCTACACTGAATATATGAAAAAAACCCTTTTTTCACATTCCCAAAATTAAGAGCTTAACAAATTATGAGATAGTCACACAAATTCGGTGTTTTGTGGTTAGGTTTTTTGGTTTGGAGGTTGTGTGATTTGTTTTTAAAAAATGGAGCATTAAAAGAAAAACTCAACCACAAACAAAACAAACAAAAAAAACCCCACACCCAGGAGTGCAAAACAAATCCCACTGAAAGAACAGAAAGTTTGCCACCTGCCTTATTGGGAGCCACAGGAAGTCAGTGTTCAAGTCCCTCAAGCCTTCAGTGATGTCAAGGTAAGCACTTGTATCTGAGGCCCTAGATTTTTCCTTTTGTGTTATCCATAGACGACTGTATATTGTACATGAAATTAAATCAGAGAGGGTTCTTACCAAAAATCACCTTTTAAAGGAAAAGACCAATCTGAGTGAAAATATATTCAAGTAAAAAAAACCAAAACAAAAAACACCCAAACAAAACCCCCACACCTTTCTTCCACAGACAAGAATTATTCTGAAGGTAAAGGATTACTACAGAGAAACTAGGGGGAAAAAAAAGAAAACTCACGTTACTTTGAGCAGTGCAGCCTGTGTGTCCTTATTGTTCTGCATCTGATCTACAGTTTAACTGATCCCATGGGAAATGGCAATAAGCAATTTCCCTGCAAAAAAAGACAGCCCAAAAAAAGTATTAATAATGAGAGCAGCAAAGGACTGGAAAGGATGTGAAGGATCTCCTCTGTAGATGCTCAGTTTGTCTCACTGAAAGGCAGAGGAGAACACTTTGCAATGTGGTGCAAGGAGAGAATTCTAACTTCACACCACCTTAAAAAAAAACAGTCCAAAACACCAAACCAAAATCGAAGACAAAATTCCTTGCTCCAAATTACCAACAGGACAATCTGCTATTTTTATTTAACGCAATACAGTGAACTGATAGTAAGGAGTATATATCTCAATTAGATTAATATCCAAAAGGTACAAAAACAAGTCACTTCAAATTCATAGTCACCATGTATCACAGCAAAGCAAGAAAAAGCAGCGTATTACTACAGCAAAATAACTATATCACCTATTTCCATACCAGGTTGCAAAACCACCTTGATTTTCTGTAGGTGATGTTATCTTGTCCCTCCAGAGTTGAGAATGGGTTTAATCACAGCACAATATATATTCCAAGTATATTCAGAAAGTGATTGATGACATGTAAGTCAAACCCATAAACCCCAAAAGGAGATAATATGTTTACTGGCCAAAAAATATCAGCAGTCTAGCAGTTGCCTCCACAACAACGAGTGACTGCATTTTTCTTTTTCCTCACCCAGTTTTGAGCTGCCTCAGATTCTACTGGGAAAATATTAACACAGCACTACTGACAGCTGCTACATCTGTACACATAAAAGTCTCAATTTTTGTTTTAAAATTACCTTTCAGGGGAACTGTTTGCTTGTGTCCTGCTCACAGCTGATTAACCTCAGTGATGACACTGTACTATGAGACTGACAATGACACAGAGTCTCCTTTTGCTTAGGACTTATCATTAAAAAATTCATGGTTAGGCTTCACGAACGAAGATTTGGGAAGGTTCTATCCACATTTGTTACAGGCATGCTGGTGGCTTACGAGGCCAATACGTGACAGACATATCCGATTGCAAAAGGCACAGCAGAAAGACTCCTTAGATGGTGTATTCTGCAATACACGGTTCTTTCTGCGTTGCCTTTTCTCCTCGAGAGTGATCCTGCATGCGTTCTCAAAGGAGACAGCTGCGTTATAGATGGCGTGTCTCCAGGCCTCCCGATTTGAGGCCAGAGTAGACCAGTTATGGTAATCAATATGGCCAAGGCTGAGATGCTGTTTCAGGGAGTCCTTGTATCTTTTCTTCGGGGCTCCTCTCATGCGGTAGCCAGTGGCAAGTTCACCATAGAGCAGGATCTTAGGGAGGCGGTGGTCCTTCATCCTTGAGACGTGCCCTGCCCATCGCAGCTGCGTTCTCAGTAACATGGCCTCAATACTTGTGACTGCTGCTTGCTCTAGAACAGATGTGTTGGTCACAAAATCTGACGAGTGGATGTTTAGGATCGTACGGAGGCAGCGTTGATGGAAGCGTTCTAGGAGACGCAGGTGGTGGCGGTAGATGACCCATGATTCGGAACCGTATAAGAGAGTAGACAGCACTATGGCTTTGTAAACACTGATCTTGGTGCTTTTCTTCAGGTGTTTATTACGCCATACTCTTTTGTGGAGTTTTCCAAAAGCACTGTATGCCTTTGCCAACCTGTTGTCTATCTCTCCGTCGACCTTACCATCTGAGGAGATAAGGCTACCAAGGTAATTAAACTGCTGGACTGATTTGAGCTCTGATTGGCCAATGGTGATGTGGGGATGATGGGGGACTTCCTGAGGTGCAGGTTGATGGAGGACCTCTGTCTTCTTTAAGCTGACTTCCAGCCCAAAGAGCTCAGCAGCATCTGCAAAGCAGGATGTTAAACACTGCAGGGCTGCTTCTGTGTGGGCAACAAGGGTGGCGACATCAGCATAGAGCAGCTCCTGGACAAGATGGTTTAAGGTCTTGGTGTGGGCCTTCAGTCGCCTTAGGTTGAATAGGCTTCCATCAGTACGGTATCGTATGTAGATACTGTCCTGATCATCGAGGTCTGTGTGTGTGTGGTGGGGTCCTGGGCTGGCAGGGAGTTCCCCGGGAGCCCCCCCCCCCCGGCGCCGCGGGTGAGTGGTGGGGTCCTGGATTTCTGGGTGCCCCCCCTTCACGCTGCGTGTGGGTGGTGGGTCCCGGGTTGGCTGCGTGTGTGTGGTGGGGCCCTGGGCTGGCATTAAAAAGTAACACAAAACAAAATACCCTGCAAGCCTCAGAAAAAATACAGTCTATAAGGTTAAAATCGAGGACTTGAAAGGTGTCTTTTTGGCTAGCCTTAAGGTGGAATAAAAGTGTTGAGTTTACACTCAGGAGGTTCAACCATGTTTTAAGCACAGAATCTGTTGAAAATCCTACCCACTACATCTTAACTCCAGATGCTCAACACAGAAGATTTGTATCTGATGTTCTCCTAGGATATGCAATCCTTTCTCTAAGTCCCTAAAAGGCATTTGACTTCAGCTCCTAGTGTTCATCTCTTCCAGAGTCCTGCCTAATAAGAAAATCTTCACTCCACCTGAGAAAAAGGCAGCACTGGTGTCCCAGCCCTGGTTTCCCCTCTCAACACCTTACTGGACCAGCTGGCTCAGAAGAAACCACAACACAAGCCCATCTGCTACAAGTCCACAGTGTCTGACGGGAAAACAAAAAAGAACAAACTGAGCTATTAGTTCATATAAAATTGTTGTAAAAAAGTCATCTTGAGAAACCACTTTGAAATGACAATATGAAATGGTCTCTGAGTAACAAATTCAAAGCTCTGTTTCTTGCAAGATATTTTTCCTACTAAGATTCTGGTAGTTCCCCTCAGAGATTATGTCCCCTTCTCGTAACACAGTGCAGGAATGTGAGCATAAGAACCCACTTCCACCTACAGCAAGATCTCAGAGCAGGACTGAACTTCAACTTAAGTAGTGCCAGGGGTTAAAAATGGCAGGTCTGTCGTTGCAACCTTTGCAACTCAAACCAAGAGGTTTCTGTGTCCTCCCGAGGATCACATTGAATTATCCAAGCTGGCAGCAAAACACAAAAGCAGAGTCAAATCTGTTGCTCAAATACTATGGCAAAGCCACTCAGGTCGGGGCTTTTCCTCCAGTGCAAGGGCAGTGTGAAGAGGAGCGATTGCACGCAATGGGAAGGAAAGGTCAGGGACAGAAAGCTCTGAGATAAATAGGCTTGAGGCTTTTTTCCCTTGCAAAGGGAGAAGTCACCTAGAAGTACCTCTGGGAAGAAAGAGCCGTTTAGTTTTTAAAAGCATTTATATCCTTGTCAATTATAATTGAGGAATTTATAATATTACACACACAATTAAACAAATCAGGGCTCACAAACCAGAGACACTCATCACTGGTCTAACCTCTGTCTCCATGTTACCTCAGATATAATTAGTACCATGGGACTTTCCTAGCTCTTTTTCAATTTCTTCCTTCAGAAGGGCAAGGTGCTATTGTTTTTAAACTTGTGTATAACCAGGACATTTGAAATATCAGGTAAAAGTCCAAAAATGACACCTTTAAGTGCTCTGAAAGTGCAAAGCGTTATTGTCTAAAATTTAAAAAAAAATACCCAAAGGAGGGGAAAAAACCCAAAAAAAACCAAAGCACTTTTGTCTAAGAGATTAGGAAGATCCACACGCTTTCCAACAAATCAGTAAGCATCTAGACAGTAATAAGATAATGGAAATTGAGAGTATTTTCTTGTACAGAGCCAAGACTGCTGTTTCACTTGACCCACAGGAAGCAGGGAAGTACTATTTATGACACCAACAGGAGAGAAAAAAATAATTTTTGAAGCCAGGTAGTTTTGCTACTTTTAGTTCTATTAATATAATGGACATAAATTTGAAGCATTTAATGATCCACTAAATCCCACAAAAGGAGCAGTCTACTGCTCCCAGCAGCAGTGCTTCCCTGGAGCTTGTGCCAAGCTTTTAAGAGAGCAGTGAATTCAAGTGCTTCATAAATATTTCTGCAGGACTGTAAACACCCATTTCAGTGAGTAACACCTGTGTACACATCGGAAATACCAGGCTAATGCAACAGTAAATATGAGGAAAAACTGTGTTACCCAGAACAATTAGCTTGTAGATAGTGGCAGACACCAACTTAATTTATACAGAGTATCCCCAATGCCCAGTCCAGCTTCTGATCACCATATCCTCATCAACTTGGCACCAGCTTCAAAATGCCTCAAAACGCTTGAAAATTTTTAATGGTGAAATATTTTAGGATTCTTCCTTGGACAGCTGTCAGTCAAGAATGAGGGGGCAGGTTAGGATGGACGATGGTAAAGGCCGAGGGAAAGTACCAGCATTTGGAAGACTTGCACCAATTCATTCACCTGCCTCATCACAGCCAAGTCAGAAACAAGAAGTATGAAATAGCTTTAAGAAATGTGTTTCCCAAAATAATACTAGTTTACACATTGACTAAAAAGCATATGCTTTAAAATTCTTTGGGAATAATAGGGAGGCAGGCAGAAAAATGACTGGGAAAAGCTGTTCTGTGGAGGGAAAGGGTCCCTTCATTCAGGGTTTTGAAATATTAACACCACAGCCCCTTGAAAATCATTTCACAGCAGTGACTCCCTACCTCTCCATATCAGTATTAACAGTTATAGAATCAGAGAACAGTTAGAGTTGGAAAGGATCTTAAAGATCATCTAGTTGCAACTCCCTGCCATATAGGCAGGGATGATGACTATGCATCTCTGTCCCAAGGTAAACATGCACAAGATACTTAGATATTTTAGACATTTGAGCAGCATTCATAGTCTCACATCATGCTGCCTTTTTACCCCCAAAACTACATATTCCACTGGTTGCCAGCAGGAACAGTGATCTAAGACTATACTGTAATTGACTATACCAACGAGCAGGATCATCTAATGATGGAACTGCTCAAGTGGGATGTGAACCACACTGACACAGCACAGGACATGACACCACTTCCCTCTTAAAAGGAAGGGGAGAACAGAAAAACAAGTCAAACATGGAGACCAGGGCTTAAAATTGCACCAAGGGTAGTGACTTGGTGTATGCTGGAATGGAAAACCACAATTCCCAGGGCCCCATCACATACACAAGCAAAGCATCAGTCAGGTAGCAGCCAAAACACAACAGAATGCAGCAAAGACTATGTGTTTCCAGTATCATGGTCAGGTCCCTTGTTTTCAGTTTCTTCTTACCTTAATCTTTAGCTCCAACCCCCTCAATTATTTACAGTCCTTCCCTGACTCCTATAGTGTTCTATTAACATTTTTACTCCTAAACTACTGCTACCATGTTCAAACTTGTCTTCTGCTTAATCAGTCGTTCTGCATTTCAGATGCAGCTCGCTACATGGAAATAGCTGTACTGAGTGATAAAATTTTATCTATTTGTGTTTACACAAAGGACTATTCATTTCACATTCAGGATCCAATGCACAGATAAGCCTTACTGCAGAGGCCTAAGTGGGAAAGCTCGCTAAATAAAAGACCTCAGGCTGCCTGTGCTGGTTTTGTCCGGGGCAGAGTTAATTTTCCTCACAATAGTTGATATGGAGGTATGGTTTGGAGTTGTGCTGGAAACAGTGCTGATAATACAGGGACGTTTTAATTATTGCTGGGCAGGGCTTACACAGAGACAAGGCCTTTCCTGCTCTTCATGCCACCCCACCAGCAAGTAGGCTGGAGGTGCACAAAAAGTTGGGAAGGGACACAGGTGGGACAGCTGATCCCAAGTGACCCAAGGGACCATATGGTGTCATGCTTAGCATATTAAGCTCAGGGAAGAAACAAGGGGGGCACGTTTGGAGTGATGCCAGACAGAAGCACAATTTATTTTAAATAAGCCCGAAAAGGCACTTACCCTAGTTTAAATCATTGTTGTGAAAAGAGGAATACTGAAGATTTTCCAAATACTTAATTTAGGCCATACTAAAGAATATAACACACAAGAAATGCACACGTCTAGTTCTGACTTGGACTTTCACTCACTGAAGAAACATTGTAGATAAAACCTGGATCTTTCCATTATCTACAGGGTCTGTCCCTGTTACACAATCTCATTTATAGGGTTAGCTACCTGAAAAGATCCAGTTTCTCCTAAAAGAGACATTCAGGAAGGAAATGGTGGCTTATTTTCACCTACAAACAGGAAATTCTTCACAGAAGGGGCAAGACAAAGTCTTACTTCTTGCTAGGAGCTGAAATAAGTGTAGAGTTACTACAGGTATTTATGATAAACCATAAGTAAGGAACTACAAATACACTGCAAACATATGCATCCAGCTGCAGTGGTAGTCAAATAAATGGCTCATGCACATAATCAAAAAAAAAAAAATTAAAAAATCAGAAGAGCCTCTGGATCTCCCCTTATATATCAGACAGACCCTTATAGAAGCAGTAAGTCAACATTACAGACAACAAACTTCACAGGAAAACATATGCCAAAACAAGTAAACAAGTTATCCATTGAAAGAATATTCCTTACCTTGAACTGCCTATAGCCAGAAAGACCTACTCCAGAGACATTTCTCCAGCTTAGTCACTTTAACTAAGTGCATTTACAGAAATAAAAGTAACAATTTGATTAGCCATCTATAACCACTGTAATAAGACTTAGTTTAACCTTTTAAACTTTGAGTTTACTCTTCATCACCGAGAACATGGTTGAGCTTCTTAATTTGAAGCGAATATTAACCCTAAGCTTCAAATTACAGTGTCACGCTCTCAGTGAACACTAATGCAGCTGGTGTTAATATTTAAAATAAGGGGCTAATTTGTACGGAAGGAAGTTTCAAAAAGCCACAAATTTTTAAGAAGCCACAATCCAAATACCCCATCATAGCCTCTAAATTACAAGCGACAAAGAGATCAATGCAGCCCACCACTGTGACTCCTCACAAAGGTAGCTCTACTCCACATATGCTTTTAGAACCAATCCTTAGATCTTAAAAAAAATTAACAGAAACATAAAGCCTTGTGAAACCAACTGCACAGAAGAAACATGAAAACTATCATTAAGGATACCAGGTTTTCTTAAATTTTGGGCAGGAGGGGGAGAAATTTGAACATTTTTCTATTTCTAACACATAGTACTTGTCTCTTCATTGTATTTGTGGTTTACGTGACTGTAGAAGACTCTCCTTCCTCAAAGAAGAGATTTTGAAGTACTTAAATGTCTAAAGTGTTCTTTTCATTGCAACTATGACCTTTAAAATAAGTAGGCACTTAATGACAGAGCAACTGTCCAAATCTTCTAGTGACACTAGAATGAGGAAGCAACAAGCTACAATTTTATTTTTTTTTTAAAGCTCATTATTTCTTCCAGCATTTGGAACAGCTGGTAGAAGTAATATTTTGGCTAGGCCTGTCATGGGATAAAAAAAAGTGTATTTGCTATGGTAGATTACATACTTTAAACCAAAATGAAAGGCTGAAACATACAAATATTTATAAAGGAATAGGGGGTTTCAGACTTCCAAATTGTGCAATAAAAATGCATACACACGCATTAGTTCAGCGTACTGTAAACACATCCGTGTCATTTTATACCACACTATTTAACTTCTTTCACAGATCCATCTTCATGTTCCTGCTGCCACATTTCAGTCACAGATACCTGCACTCCCTGCACAGTTACAGAGTCCCTCAGCTCCACACTCCCCCCCAGAGCAGCACCAAGCCTTGTGCATGCACACACACATTACATATATTCCTTAGAGATTCACTGAAATGCTAAGGACATGCAATGCAGTTCTGTATAATATCCATATTAACTGCTTGTTATTCTCTGTATCAGTAAATCACACATTACCTACCACTCTGAATAGCTCAGTAACAAACATACTGATGTTCTATATTTATATGAGAAAGCCCTGATGAACATGTCCCACGTACTAAGAAGAGATTGTTATGCAGATATGGATAGCTTTCAAGACTTGTTGGTATTATTTGAAAAGCTTTATAAAGTCATGTCGTGAAAATTCAGCATTTTTTTCTTCTAGAAAGCCACCATTTTAATTTCATCTGGGAAATCAATTTACACAGATCCAACAATTCCTGGTACACACTGCTTTGTAATAAGAGGGAAAGGATGACAAGATTCTCCAGAAGTCATGAACCACTTTAGAAGATACAGTTGAAAGCATACACAGGAGGAACTACTGCAGCCTCTGGATGTGCTTGGCATTCAACTGCAAAAGCTGACACAGACAGAACGGGATACATGGAGCTACACATCATTAGCCTTATTGATAGAGACCTATGTCTCTATCAGTAAACTTAAACCCAGTTTAAGAACAACATCAAGCATGGTAAACAGCTGCCTGGCAGAATAGTGTTTAGTGAGTCAGTTTAGTCTGACTGAGTTCCATCCCAAACGATGCAGCTCTAGTTCTAGTGATGTTTGTTGCTGAGCTTTTCCTTTTTTCTCCACTATTGCAAATTTATCCAAACTTACAAACCCAAAATTGTAGGCTTCTACTTGTATCTAAATAAATATCACTACACAGTTTGCATCAACTCATCCTCCAGTGGAAGGCTACAAATAAGAATTTTTCCTGCTCTAAGAACTGCATTGAAACAAAATATTTCTACAGCAACATCCTTGTCACATCAGTTGAGGAAAGCATATAATTCCTAATGACATAGTGGCACTCCCAGCCTTATCTCATTAGTTCAGATGAGCATTAAAAAGTTTGACTGACTTGGATGCACCACTGAACAAAATCTACCAGGCTTAACTGAAAGGATATAGAAAGAAAAGTGTTAACCGTTCTGATACGGTTCCTTCCTTGCCATTACACAGCCATGGAATTAGAGATATCAACTGACCCGTGGAATTCAGAGGTACTGAAAAAGCCTAATTTAAGACCATTTATGTGCTCAAATTGCGCAGTGATGGTTACACCGGGAACCTGAGTAGCAAAAACCACAGATGAAGCACTTCTAGATATGGTCCTGCATCTTTATATGCATCATCCTGGTATTTTCAAAGCTACTTAGTAGAATATTCATAATAATCATTCAAAGGTCTAGAATGAGGATCCAATAAAACCAAAATACAACGAAGAAAGAAACTGAAGGGGAAAGGTCTTAGCCTAATCTCAAAATATCCAGTGTTTGTTTGAAGCAGTATAACAGATGACCCAGAAACTACTTTTTCCGGCTTTCTCCTAGCAGCCCACAACTCTGGTCCTGAGCCTACACTAGACCTCATCACTAAACAATAGCAGTGCAAGGATTGCACGTTAAAGCCGGAGAAAAGAGACACAAGAATCTGATGGGGAACCTGCTGACAGTACATGATCAAAACACACATTAATTGATTAAACTTTCAGGTTAACTTTCAAAATGCCTGTTCAAGGACAAGTCATACAGGTTGTTCCTGCCTAAGACAGGAATTTCAGCTACTAACCATACAGGTTAAGCAAGTAGAAAACAATTCTTTATCTACTAGCTTTTTATCACTCTCTCACCAGTGTATAATTTTAAATCAACTAATATTACTAAAAGGGACTCGTTTATGTGGTGAAATAATACGAACAATAACACGTTAGTTTCTCCACTAGAGTAGTTGCCTCTAGTGCAATCATTAGAACTCTCAAATTGGCAATAGACACAGTGCTCATTTTCCAGTGGCATCACACCCACACCTTGAATTCCCTAAGAAAACAAGATTTATTTTTCTAGGGGAAAAACCCTGTTAGAATCAATATCACAAGTTAGCAATTCCCTATCTGACAGGGAGTCTTTTCAACCAAGGATGAGTATATGTCAGACCAAGCCATTAACTTTCAAAGGCTAAGAACAGCAAGACCGCCAGTACCACATTCAAAGCGACGTGACCATCGTTCAGTTTGCCAATACAATGCAGCAGGCCAGTTCTCCTTTCTAAATCACTTTCAGACTCATTCCCGTGCACAACAGGACTCATCTCAAAGCATTTTAATGAAAAATCAAATATTCCTGATGGAAAAGATATGCTCTATTTTGTGGCTGACATTCATAGGATTTCTCATGTTATTCTGCACTTCACTCCTTGCCTCTAAGCTATTAATTGCAAATGACTGTGCTGCTGGGGAAACTGCATCTTTGGAAATGCAAGACTGAAAAACCCTAGTTTTTATGGAAAGTATTTTTCTATTTGCATACTAGCAGGTCTCCAGCCACTAGGGCACCACCTTCCTCAGGATTCTCTGCCTATAGTTTAGGATCTGTAGTTGCGTCTAAAATGGCAGGGATACTTCAAGTGCAAGTTTAAAAAGAACAAAGAGCAAAATAAAGCCCCTTCTGCAAGGCCTCAAATGAGAAAATCCATTTTTCTTTAGAGCATATTACCATAATCACAAGACCTTACTTTTGTGAGACAAAAAATTCTTCTGTTGATCACAGAGGGAAACTCACAGCAGAATCGGAAGAGTCTAACTCAGACTTTATGAATTCCAAGTGCCCTGGGAAATAACACAGGCCTTAATATCGCCACTGGCTGTCTCCAGCAAAATGCAAATTAGGTTGTGAAAAAGACTACAAACCCCTTCCCCTCCTTCAAAAACCAACAATTCCTCAGCTTTTTTCCATTTCTTTCACTAGTTACCATGCTCTGTGTTGCTGACGCTTGGATGGACCACTGAGGTGATGCAGTATAAACACAGCTAATCCACTTCAGCCAAAAACTGGAAAGAATATAGCTGAAAAACACAGCAGAATATACCCTGAAACACAGTAAGGCATCACAAAGCTGTTCTGTGCCAAGCTTCTTGCTCCTCCATTTTCATTGCTTCAATGGAGAAGGAAGAACTGCAACAATTATTGTTACAAAAAGGTTAGTGTACCTTTATGGACAGAAAGATCTGGGCAAAACCACCACCTTTCATTTATGGTTCCAGTTTGGTGTGCACCTTTCCCCAAGGAAAAATAATGGAGTCTCTGTCCCAGAGATCTTACCATCTATTTAGACAAACGTAAGGATAAAGGTTGTAGGATGTAACAAAATGCAAAAATGCAAATTTTCAACAATTTAACATGGTTTTTCATTCTCCCTGTGTGTATACTTTTGAAATACAGGTCAGAGCCAAATAGTCAATGTAAGAGGAAATTGCAATTTGATCATTTCTAGTGAGAGCACTACATTGTTTCTCTGCTGTTACTGTGTGTCTGCAAAATTAACTTGTTCCAACTGCGTTTTCTCTCCATGTGGCACAAGATCTGCTATTCAAGAACCTTTCCTTTCCAAGGCTGCAGTGAGAAAAGGGAGCCAATTTATATCATTCTTCCTTTGTGTAAAGATTTCCACTGTGGTGTTGTGGTGGTTTGGACCTTGTTTTCCCCCAGAGGTCAAGAAAGTGGTAGACCCCAAGGGGTGGAAACCCCTGGAAGTTTTGAAGTTTTGCCCAATGGGCGCTCCTGCAAAAATGTAAACGTATCACAAGCACCGGAAGAGATGAGTTGTAGTTTGGGTTGTGGCAGGAGAAGTGGCCATGTTGTAGAGCCACGAGGAAGGGGCTCGGAGCCCCTCAGGGGGCTTTGGCCCCCAGCCCCCAGCGGGGGCCTGCGGGGACCTGGAACAGCATAAAGCTGGGCTAGGTGCCTGTAGTTATGCCGGGAGATGTTTTCTCCATGGGCGCAGAGCAGCAGCCAGCACTGACCAGAGAAACGGTGGCACAGGGCCAGAAGAGATAAGACGAAGCAACAAAGACATGCAGCACTGCAGAGAGGACTACTGGAAGGAGAGCTGGGAAAAAGAGAACCAGCAGCTGAGAGACAGAGTTCTTGGGGGTAAGAACTGTACCAGACTCCCCCAAAAAAACTCCCTTGGAGACCCCTCCTAGAGAGAGGAGGAGTAAATGGACTCCTATTTGAGAGGAGCCTTGGAGTACAGCAGTACTGGAGAGAGAGAGGAGCTAAGAAGCTCAAAAGACGTCCCGGAGCTGGACCAAGACGGTCAGATGGAATGCAGAGGGGGTGACCTTGGCTCCCCCCTCGCACTGCTGCCACAGTGGCAGCCTGAGAAGAGGGCACAGAGGCCCTGCAAGGAGCTTGAATCTCCTGGAGATACCAGACCGTCACGAAGACCCCCTGCGTCTTCGTGATATGACCGTGGTGAAACGACCTTGTCTGGGGTGAACAAAGCCCACAGAAGACCCCTCGGTTGGAGGCGATGGGGCCGAGGGAGCTTGGATACCTCCCTCATGAGTGCTGGCAGAAATCCAGCTATCAGCTGCTGCATGCATGTGAAGAAGACAGACTGCTGCCTTAGAAGATGCTGCTGCCTAAGGACTAGAAGGGATCTGTCCTTCTTTCCCTCCTGGACTTTTATTTGGAGGGGAAAAGAGATCTGATCATTGTAAGTACTATATGTCATGGTAGAGATATTGTGATCATGTGTATAATGTATTGTAGTATTTATTTGTACAGTCATTGTAATATATTCCCTTCCCCCACTTTGAGTCTGGTGTGTTTTGTCTGGGAAACCCATTTCACATTAGGTTGAGATGTGGGAGGGGGCTTGGAATAGGGAATTGGATTTTGGGGCTATCTCAAACCATGACAGGTGTGAATTTTGTTTAAATTCATTTTCAAAAATAATTTCCTCTGTAGCTCTACATAAGCTTATGTCTCAGCACACAGCAACTCTAAAGCAAACTTTTAGAATATGTCACCTTTAGTACAATATTCATAACAGGCTCAAAACACTTAAAGAGAAAAGAACAAATGAAAGGCTTTTACATAGTCACAACCTCTTTCATTAACTTTCATCCCTCCCACCCTTATCTCCTAGTTTAGTTTTCCTGAAATATTCCTGCATCTTCTCTGTTGGCCTCTGCTTTTATCCAGGGTTTTTCTGGATAAAAATCTCCTTTATTTCTGAGTGAACAGATATCTCCCTCCTGCCTAACCACTTACATCATCAAGGAAATCATCCCCTTGATTGCCCTAACAGCACATTAGCAGTTGAAAATATATATATATTCTACCACTTAAGCCTGCCTGTCTGAAAGAGCAGATGATGCCCACTCAGGCAGCTCTTCTACACTCAGATTCCCCAACAATTTCAATGCAAATTCCCCACGGAGGATGACTACAAAGACTGGGCTCCTGCAAATATTTATAGCATAATTCAACACGGTTAATGAAGTAACCATGACACAGACCAGAAAGTATACCAGTTTAATATGTCAGGCCTTAGCCACATGAATAGAAATTAATATATACACATAGATATCATCTAAATCATGAAACTACAGGCTCTGCATTAATAAATAGTGCAGCTGTAACAACACAAAAAAAAAAAAAAAAACAGCCCTGAATACTAAAAGGTAAAGAAGCTTAACAGACAATTACACAAACAGTAGAAAAGCTAAACTTCATTTTAGGAAAAAAACCTGGTATGGAAAAATCAGCATTGGTGACCTAACTTACAGTTCAATTTCTCTTGAGTAGATACAATGAGATGCAAACTACTATCAAAAAGGAAAAAAAAAATTAAGATTCAGGTTAAATGCTGTCAATTAAAAGAAAATAAAAATACAGCAATTGAAGGACATGTACTTACACAAAAGGTATCCAAGTATGATAATATTACCCATCGTCTAATTTCCAATCATCAGTTTTACACTTTTTACACATTGCCTGAGAGATAAGTTCCTAGTTTTGAGTGCTTACCAGTGCGCACACTGGTAATTTCAAGCAGTTTTGCTCACAAAAAAACAAGATTTCTGAGCTGCAGTCATCTCGTTCTTAAAGTATCTGCTATCTGTATTACTGCAGGATTTAACATTCAAGACAGTATATGAGGCATCTAGTGATTTAAAAGATTTTCTTCCTTACAGTAAAATCCTTTAAAAATATGCTTCTGTGTTCATATGCTTGTATTTCAGTTGTATTGGGAAACCAATAGAAATTAACCTAAAACCTAATACTTCAGTCCCATAACTACATAAAAATCCTAATTCAAACTACTACTCATACCCTTGTTTTTCCAAAAATAACATGTGACATGAATGACATTAATTCCATAATTAGATATTCTTTTCCCATTACCCAAAAAATTGGTATTTGATGCAATAGAAGTGTGTACAACATGTTATTAATCACTGTCAATAATGTGAAAGATTGCAAAGATAACTACTCATCATTCTAGAGTCTGGGCACATGGCCAAACAGAAAAAAAAAAAAAAGAAACATATGGATATTAAGTTATCATCAATGGTTATGAATAGTTTTTGGCTTCCAAAGTTCAACACTCAAACATCTGACACACTGCCTAGATGTCCCTCACAAAAGCCTTGATTTCAGCAGGTTTAACTGCACAATGTTCTCTGTGAACATATAATACATTGCCACATACGATGAGTGACAACATGCTTGGACTGTGGACACACACAAATTTAAAATATTGGAGTCTAAGACTTGATTTTGAGCCATTTGCTGAATGCACAGTCACATTTTCCTCTCAGGCATTAAGGATGAAACTAACTTATTAAACAGTCATGATGTTGTTTTATGTCATCTTTGACATTATCTGCAAAGGAGACAACACTACATTACAAATAAAAACAGTCTTTACTCAGCCATTAAACAGAAATTAAGACTGAAGGTTTTCATTATTTAGAAGCTGTAAAAATTCTAAATTGCAATCCACTTTCTAGTTTAGTAGGCATGGATATAAGAATAGAAAATAACTGTCATAATGTAAAAAGCACTCTAGATTACTAATCTTAATTGGCAACAAAAGACATCACTGAAGTTCATCATAGCAATTGACTTGCAATAGAATAATTTCAGCATACTGTTCTCTTTCAGAAGAAAAATCAGTCAGTCATTCCAAACTCCTAAATGAATTTGGTTACAATAGACACCCCTTAAGTTTGTCAAAAACACATGCAAGCTTTAAGGAAACCTAATTACATCCTATTGTGCCCTCTGCGGAACACACTAACAGACCGTACAGAGCATTCCATGCAGTATGAGGTTGTTAATAGTATATATGGAGGTTCATCAGGGATGGGGGGTTGGTTGCCTTCCTCTCCCCAGGAAGAGATCCAAGCCTGAAAAACTACTCAGTAAATGAAGTACATCTACCAGCGCTAAGTGTGGTGCACACAGCACTTGCCAGGGTTAAGACAGAATAGATTCTGTCGTCCTCTAACCATTGCCTAGTTTACTCTCCCCCTCAGACAAGATTCACTAAAAATTAAGCAAAACCACTGTCTCTCTCTCTCTTGAATATTTGAAGTGCACCTGCTGAAAAGCCACCTACAGAACAGTACACTCATTTACAAAATATATTGTGAGGATGTTGCTGGTTTTGTTGTGGTTTAAGGGTTTTTTTGGTTTGGGTTTGTTTTGTTTGGTTTTTTTTTATTAGAAATAGGGACAAGCATATATTTCAATTTTTAAGCAGATTTTCTCGTAGGAGATCAATACTTGCGTCATACTTGCTTTCATGTTGCTTACCTTGTGTTCTTGTCTACAAGACTAGAACAAGTATTTCTCATCATTCATCAAGATTATCCAGTTCTAACCCCCATTTTACTGATAGCAACAAAAAGTCCCGAACAAAACCCAAAACCAGCGCTGCAAGAACAAGCCAGTTCTCCTCCAGCTTCCCAACCTCCATCACACTTTTAATCTCCCTGATCCTCAGATCAACCAAGGATCTTGGAGCTATGTTGCCTAAAAGCCACAAAGGGCCATGGTGACAGCTGGATTCATTTGAAAATAATGCCCACTTAAAAAAAATAACACTATCTTAATCCAAGGGGAATCCAATACTGGGAGCTGTGTATCTCAGATATTCTCATCTGTGTAGGGCAGCAGGGGAGTCATCCCAACAAGTTAGCCCTTGAAATGCAAAGCTGCAGCAGTAAGGCAGTGGTAGACAGAGCACTCCAACCCATGTGACACACTGAGATTCTTAAGGGGTTTCTTTATTTGAACTTTTTAGTAAAGCCCCAGAGATGCTTCTTGCTATTGGAACATACCCAGGTTGGGCCAGTTATGACCACCCAGCTGCAGCACTTGCCAATTTAGATCCTGTGATGATAACAGAAAACAAGGGAGATGGGTTTTTCTTTTACACATCAGCACTTTCCACACTCCTCCTGAACCACAGGGCTACATCTTACCTCCTGTTATTTACAATTAGCAATTGGAAACTAATATTCTACACTATGGAGATGCTTATACACACAGAAAAATCCAACAGCTACATCTACAAGCTGAAAATATATTACCTACATATCAGATAAAGACAGGTGAGTACAGGAGACTATAAGCAAAACATTGTGTTTATGCCACTATTGATTACAATGTATGTTAAGAAACCTGGATTTTCTGCTAGTGCCACTCAACTCAGTGTGTATCGTTTGTCTCCTTGTGATTCTGCCAAAGCAATAAACACATTCATACTCAGCTACTGTAAATGCAATGCATGACATTAGACCACCCACCATCAAGATTTGAAGTTCTGTCTGTCTATCTAGAAAGACCTTTGTCTGTACATGTTTTCACCTATTTTGGCATTTCAATGTGCTGTGCTGCCCTCCAAGTTACTACGTAGTTACACAAGGTGAAAAATCTCCCCCACACTCAACTTTCATCCTCTGCCAGCTGGTCTATTATGTCATGTCATTTGAGTTTTAAAAGGATGCATCCATGTATTTATTTTTCCCACCTGATAAATATTTATGAAGATTTTACTCCAGTCCTAACACATACACACTATAACTAATCTTTCTTTTATTTAGTCAAGCATCTTAAAGGAAAAGGAGTTTGAAGACAGGCTATTCCTACTGCCAAACCTGAGATCCAGAAGTCAGCATATTAAGCAAAATGATGCCAGTTTGAAAGACAAAAACGAAACAAAAAAACCCCCCAACAAATCAGCACATGATATTATCATGAGTTTCACAACAATGGACTGAAGCATTTAAAATCTGCAAAAACTAAATGTTTGAAAGAAAGATCTCTTCTGCTGTTTGGTGATGGTTTTCTCATTAACAGGATGTGAGCTATCAGCCTAAATAACACTAAAGCACAAATGTTATGCAATTAAGAGATAGCTTTTGCAATTTTCACTCATTTCTAATATCTTATATTGATTTTGATCAAGGCTGATATTGAAAGGACATGCTTTCTAGGGTACTAGAAAGTACCCTAGTACTATCTAGTACTAAACCCAGTACTATCTAGGGTTTTTTTGGTTGATTTAACATTCATGTTGGGAACCAGTGGGACAATAATGGAACTACTGAGGCCCAGCTCCTGCCCATATCACAAAAAATTTAACTACAATCCAACTCCCCTTACCCAAAGCCTAGCAATTTTGTGATCTCTCCAGTTTCTAACCACTCTTATTTTTACTGTGTTTACAGAATTTACTTAAAGATTTTGAATATCACAGTACTAAACTAAAGACCTTTTAAAAATTCATTACCTTGTTTGACATGATACAGCAAACATCAGTGAAGAAAACAAGGCATCTGAATTAGAAAACTTCAGAGGGAGACACTGAAATAACACAGACAATTCCATCTGCCTTGTTACATTTTTGGAGTAGTCATATCAGATGTATGTTGTTTATCCAAAACAAATCCTCCAAGTTACTGAGGATCTGATAGTCACTGCTGTCATCGCAATGAAGAACTGAAAGACTCCAGCAAATAAACTGCAAACTCAATGCTTGCAGCATGTAGAGTTCTTGTTTTCCACCTATAAGTGAGGTTTTTCACAACAAGCCTACCTTGTCTTCATCAATTTCTCAACTATTATCAGATCGCAGAAGCCACTCCCTTGCCCCTCAGCTCCCTTGAGTACAACTCCTTTTTTAGTGCAGAACACTTGAAAAATAGCTACACAAGTCTGAGTACATATTTATTACCATCAATGTGCGATAGCCTCAAGAGACATCCACGCATCATAATCTGTTAGCAAGAAAAGGAATCACAGTCTTCAATACCGTGCTATTTTTTGCCTAATGCTTCAAGGACAAGCTAATTTGCAAGCCAGATGATTCCTTTCTAAAGGATGAATGACAGTCTTCTGTAAAGAAGGGATTCTTTTAATTCTACCACAAAAAAAACTATCCTCTCACTGACTTTTATTTCCACAGGAAAGTTGCAGGAGCATCTCAGTCTCCCAAAGACAGGTCTGTTTTCCCATCAGAAGCTGCATAGACTTCTGAGGAATGGGAGAAGGTTGAGGTGTCTACACTGGCTCCATCTCCCCCATAATGCTGCACACATGTCATTCCACATGTCTCTGTCATCTCCTACCTCCGGGTTATTCTGCATTGACAGAAAAAGATCAGAAATAGAGAGTGAACTGTCTGACTGGCAAAAAGCTTTGTGTGAGAAAAGGCAAGAAACTCACATGTACTTCCCTTCCAGTCTTCCTCTGCAAAGGAAAATTATGACTGGATCTAGAAAACAACAGTAAGATACTGCACTGCAAAGGGATTTCTGCTGGGAGAATAAGTTAGTCCAGCAGTCTCCTACAGTTATTTTAGAGTTAGACCAATGTAACCTTGAACAATTTTAGAAGAAAATATCTGCTTTCATCTGTAACACATCTACTTCACCACCAGACTCTGTTACATTTTAAGTACTCCTTTTAGCAATCCTTTGAAAATAATAAATTAACATGAATGCATACACAGATACATGATGCTTTTCAAGGAGGAATAGCAGAAAACACACACCTTTGTCACACTCACCAAGAGCTCCTTCACCTGCACTGCACATCTATTTTAGAGCCACACACTGCACTGATAAATATGCTTTAAGTTGTCTGTTGTACTGGATCCACATGTTAACACGGAAATCTAATTGCTTTTTTAAATACATTAGAGCTTTGCTGTTACAGGAAGTTGTCACTAATATTTGTTTCTTAAAGTGATGAATTGTTGCAGTGTGCAGGCATAAATAAATCTACACCACATCTGTCAAACTAGACTATAATCAAGCAGAAAAACCCCTAACACTGACTGCCTAAAAATAAAATACTGACAAATGCAAGTCTGTCTCTCCCTAATGCCTCCATTTCCGAAAGACCCTCAGGGTACTCTTAGCTTTGCAATATGTCCTAAAATTAGTAAATAAGTCTGAATTATCACAGAGGTTATTTCCTGTCCACTCCTTCCTCCTTTTTCCCATTCCCTTTCCTACCACTTCCTTCACCAGGGATATCACAATAGATAGCAGACCTCAGGGATATCAAATTTGCTTCAAGGCACAGACATAACAAGAGGCAGTGTCTGACTGTCCAATACGAATTTCCCAGCTATTTAGGTTTCAAAGAATTTAATACCACAGCCCACACATTATTCCAAGTGACAATTACTTCAAAGCCAAAGGGATGGCCATTTGCATAATAACATTTTTCTAAAGAGGTGTGCAGGAAACTACATGCTAATGAGTTCTAGTGTATATTATCTGAAAGTCACACTTGCTTTATAAAAATAATTAAAAACACAACCTCTAATGTTTACCTACTTGTACCTTTTATGTAACAGATTGAGAGACACCTGTCCTATTAAATGCACAAAAGTACATAGGTCTCATTTTTGCAACACTGAGTCACCTGGAACTCAGTAATTCATGTTGGACTGTTCACATGTGTAAGGACTGTGCGAGTGGGCTGGTTTCTGAAGGGTTACATTGGGGAAATGCATCCTATGGCACAGAAAACATGGGTTTGCTACATCTTAATCACTGAAAGAATGGGGGAAATACAGCAATTTCTGTTGAGGTGCATCCCATAGCTGCAGAAGCATTTCCAAGAACACTGGCATCACGAGTAAATTTTCTTACAATCTAACCAGCAACAGAAGAATTTTCTACTAGTCAGAGTTCTCCTTAGCATCCTATAACCCATGTTTGATACAAATATAGTAGGTTTTTCCTTTTTAACATCAGAAGTTCACTTTATTTTGAAGCAGTGTTCTTTATACACTAAAGAATATATACTATACTACGTAGCACTTCGCTGTATTTACTGCTTGAGCCTTTTGGTTTCATTACCTTTGAGATTAGATTGATGAAGCCATTAGGATCTTAGCTATAAAACCCTCATTTATACCACAGGATGTGGAAAACTAGAGTAAGAGGCTCACTAATGCACTGAGACACAGATACAGCATCAGGTCCAGCTTTCACTCTTTAGTCCACACTCATGTGGGCCCCAGACAAGGAACCCCAAAGCTAGCTAGAGAAGACAGCTTATATAATCCACCACAGACTGGAGATTTGCCACAGACTCAAGATGCCTGGCTAAATTTTGAAATATCCCACCTAATTTATGACCATTAATTCTTGCAGTCATCCAAGATAAGAACAAAAAACCTTAGGGTTCAAAGCCTGTTGTCAGTAGCAGCTGAAGGAAGGGCTGGATTTCTTCCCTATACACAGCACAACCAGTTGATGCATCATATTGTTGGGTTTCTGTCCAGCTCTGAAAGATCAGCTACTGATCTGTGCCACAGGCAGCAAAGCAACACCAGACATACTGTTGGTAAGACTGGAACAAGAAGATCACACCAGTCTATTCTTAATCTATAAGAGAAGGGGGGGAAGCCAGTTTAAAACTAGATGCACACAAATGCAAGCAGGGAAGTCCTTGCAGGCAAGGGCAGAGTTAGGGGTGTCATATTAAGTACCCATCAGCATCAATCCTCACTCCTTTGAAACTGGAAATACTCTTCCATACAGAGTAACACAATTTCAGCAAACGGAAATAATTTCTGCCTGATTTTGCACAGTTCCATTTACAACAGCATCTACACTTATCTACTGTGTAAATGCTCTACCGTGCAAGCATTTTGAGAGGCATGCTTGCCAGGACTTTGGAATAAACCCACAAGAATAATTGTCCTGCTTTTTGTTCATGTGGGGGAAAGTGGATGTCAGGCTCTTCCGACCACATTGCAATTCATCCTAATGCTCCATTTTTGGTTAACAAAGATAAAAAATTGGGCATCCTGCTAAATCAGTGCCATCAGCTAGTCTGTAAAAGGTGTTACAGGTGTTTTCAACAGAGATTTAAAGAGTCTTCTCCTTTGTAGTGCAATGCTTCATTGGTAATTCTCCCGTTACTACGCAGCCACAACACAAACAGCAGTTGTTTACGCATCTCATCACCTACTTATAGCTGCATCTCCTGATCAGCTTCACTCCCTCCCTCTCACAAAGGCTTTAAGCCACTGTTCATGTGGAAAGCCAATATTGTCCTTCATCACTTAAACCACTTGTTAGATTAGAATCTTCAAAGCACACCCAAATGATTTACAGTTATGTTCCATCCTCTTACAATGCCATCTGCTTACACGTGGATATTTCTTCCACATCCTTAGAACTTCAGACAGAACTCCTTAGCAAAGTTATTTTTAAGATAATGAACTTCCCTCAGTACGTGGAACAGAAAATACTGTCTTGGTGATGACAGAATTTTTTGTTCATTATTTTCCTGTTGTTCAGTGAAATTAGTGTTGTGCTGCTTCAACCAAAGTGACTTAAAGAATTCAATTTAGCATTGTCAGTCAGGGAGGATAGAACTGTGCCAATATACCAATAAAAAGTATGTCTTTTTAAGCTAGATTTACTCTGATGTACAAGTCATTTAACAGAAATTGCATAACCTAGCAATATGAACAACTGATAGATTCACCTGACCACAACAGGAACAGAAATAAACAGTGCAGCACACCCATCTTATAAATCCCATCCATACACATTCCATCTGTTGTTTTTAGGAGCCACATGTATCTATATCCATTGCTGAAAGTCACAGCATATGTACATGTGCTACATATAGTTTACTCACTTTACAAAACAGAGAGAAAACTCAAAAAATTGTGCAAGTCTAAGGCCTCAAGAAATCACACACAAGGTTTTTTCATTTTACAGTAACAGACCTGGGGAAAGGTAGGGGCAAAAAGATGAAAGACTGATAGAATTACCCTTGAGTCAATTCTAGATGAGACTATACCACGGAGTCCCCAAGCACATAAAGTTCATCACTTGCAGTCTAGTCCACATCAATATAGACTCTTTGTATCACATCCTAATGTGAACTTGCACAAGTTGGAAAAAAAGTCACCCCCAACTTTCAAAAGTTTGCAAAATTCCTTTAATTAGACAAACATTACAGGAGACATCAGCTGAATAGGCAAGATCCATTGTTTACCTTTTATAAAAATATTTGTCATTATGGGAAATTCCTTTAAGATCAGAGTCTGACTGGGAAAGGACTGGCAATACTAAATCACACTCATAAAACTCTCACTAAAACCACTGCAGAAAGAACTTTCACAGAAAATAGAATATCTTGTAGCATCAAGGTGATACCTTCACCATCAAGGTGAAAATCAGCATCACTAAAATGAATATAACTACTTGTTTCTTTGAGCCAATTTCTTAGTGAAGAGTAGTTTAAAATAGTCACAGACAGCACATCCACAAAAAGGGTTTCAGAAGCATTTTAAGAGCAGAAAACTTAGATCCTAAAGCAAAAGCCAAGCCTTGGATTACCCAGGCACATCCATGTAACTAAACTTCCCAAACCTGACTCCGTGAATATAACGTTTAATGTAAATTTACTAACAAATCTTAATTACTGTAAGAAAATCATAAACCCTACCGTTAGGAACTAAAATCCTACAGAGATTGTGATGTTTATGGAAGGTTTTAAACATTTGCAAAATAAAGAAGTTGACATTTTCTCAGTTCTCTTGCTCAGTGGATTTTCATTGCATTTCTATTTCCATAAAAGCCCAGTTAGTTAAATTATCAGAACACCACATAGCAGTTTGCTGTAATTTCATAAAGTAAGCCTTGCTGAAATTTATGTGGTTATATTTGAGTGCTTTCACACTGGCTCAGCAGCACAGCACCCACCAATTGCATTATTGTCTCAGCACAAAATTCTACTAATAAACATCGTACTCAACCACCACTACCCTGCTTTAAACAACACAAGCTCCCAGAATGAGCAGGTCAATACAAGTGGAGACTACTTATGCTCTTTAAACTGACTTTGATATAAAGGCAGCAGCAAAGTATCCTCAAGCAAATTGGAAGGGTGTCAATAATAAACCAGGAAAAAATACAAACCAAGGAGAAAGCTGTAGCATATGGCTTCAGTCACGTGTATCACCACGACTGCTTCAAGAAAAACAAGTCAAGAGAGAAGACACCCCATGAAAGAGTGTTAGTCTGCTTTTAACACTGTAAAACTGCAGCGCACACATTCTTCATTCAAAATTAAAAAAAAAATAGAGATGAAGATCTTTACTACGAAGTAGCAAGAGAGAAAAGAAATATACTGAACGACCACCATCAGTTTGGCTTTACAAGGTCCAGTGTCAAATCCACTCTGCCTCTGTGGTAGCATGTCCAAGTAGCTTAAACTGATATTTCAAAGTCCAGGGTGACAATTTTTTTTGCAGTCAAAACCAAAAATACCCACAAACCCATACACAAAAGTAACCAACCACCTATAAGCCCTGTAAGGTGCAACATTACCATGCTGCTGACAACAAACACAGTCCTTCCTAAAACCAACTGGCCCAGTACACCAGGTAGGTACAAATAAAACTCTAAGAAAAAATTAAAATACAACTCAAGCAGATACAAAAGTTTAGTTGGACAACAGAGCACATATAAGCATAAAATACACATTTACAGAGATGCTTGCAAAGTCTGAATGCATTTCACAATTATATTTTTCTCATCAATCACAGAGTGTTCATTCAAGTAGAGCAGAAGACGCTTCTGTCACTATTGCACATACACATTTCTTTAGCATGTCCTACTAACTTAGAGCTATGGATCTGAATGAAAAGGCAGAAAGAGTGGGAATGAAGTTGATGGAAATCAAATGAAGAAATATTCCATTTCAGTCATCAGTAGAAAACACATTTAATCAGAACACAGGGCAGTACTAAATTTTTCATGACACAAGACATGGAAATGTACCTAATAAGATTATTTTAGCAGCAGTTTTTACCTCAAGTCTCCTCTTCAAGAAAATAAAGAAAATTTGAATTTACTGCTCATGAGCAATCATCCATTTTATATCAAAACAATAATATACATGCAAACTCTACAGACAAAAATCTGCAGTATCACCTCTACTACTCTTGCAT
Organism: Lepidothrix coronata; assembly: GCF_001604755.1. Taxonomy (NCBI): domain Eukaryota; kingdom Metazoa; phylum Chordata; class Aves; order Passeriformes; family Pipridae; genus Lepidothrix; species Lepidothrix coronata. The sequence continues at coordinate 1,084,214 of NW_016690310.1, read as the reverse complement.
TTAAAGACTTCATTGCAAAGGTCATATACTGGCATAAAACCTGCTCACTTTATTCACATTAGTATTCATGTTAGTAATCCTACTACCTTCAGATGGTCTGCTTACACGGTTGTTAAACCTGATCAAATTTTTCACTCCTACATTACATGTTACATGGAATTTGGCTATGTAATTCCCACTAGAACCAACTTAAGATATGTACATAAATGCATTGCTATCCCAAACATTAATATGAGTCCTCTTAAGCTCAGCCTGGCAAGCTGTGATGAGTGAAAAGAACCTGCTTCGACCGATTTCGGCACTGTCAGAGGCAGTCCTGCTTTGAGATCTTGAAGATCAGCCAACACATAGAAAACAAAACCCCCTACCTCTAAAAAACAAGCACGAATACTAAATCTTGTCTTCCTTTAATCAATACAGCTACAAAGTTGATACCCAGAAATACACTTATTCCCCCTCCCCCCAAAGAAAGGAAATTAAGCTTTATTTCTACACCACAAATGCAAGCCTAGCATTCTGTATTTTACTTAGAAAAGACAAGCCAGATCCATCATCGAGGGGTGTACACATACACAATGATTTCTTACTGCTTCAAAACCACTAAACAATGCTTGACTTTATGTCCATAAAATATATGGTGCTAAAAAGGAGAATGCACTCACCCAATTTAAAAAGAGCTTGGTCTTATTTCTTCCAGCACAAGTCTCATTTCCAATAACAAAAAAGTGTCTACTGATGATTAATTTTAATAGCCCATGATCACACATCCACTTTACCCTACCAGAAATCTCAGAATTTTAAGCTTAAAACCACTAAAGTTTATATTACTATTCAACTCCATAATAACAACAACTGAATTGCATCAACATTATTATTCCAAACTGCTTTTTCTCAGTAAACACAAGTCTAAGCAAACCTCTCCTCAGTAACCTTTCCCTGAAAAATTCTTTAGGAAATGAAATGTAATATTCTATTAAGACTTGTTTTGCAAACAGAAGTGAGAGAGATCACCCAAGCATGCAGAGCCATTAAAATGGATCTTACATATATCATTATAAATTTAATAAATCTCCATGACGGCTCGAGTTCAAGTTAAAATGAATGTCAGCAAAGCATGACCAATTGATGTTATCCCAGCTGCCACTGAGCCTCACTTGGGGTTATATTATACATTCAGAGGCCCCCAACTACATGTGCACCAAATACCCAGAGCCAGGAGCAGATGGGAGATGTAGGCTTCTATACCTATCAGTAAGGAAAGACAGACATAATTGCATATTAATTTTGGTGCATCAAAACAATTATAGTCTACTTTGGTGTTACAGGTCGCAAATGTTTTTCCCATCACACCCCATATGCAGTATAATGTTCTACACTTAAGGAGAGGGGAAAAAAAAAAAGTGTTCTAGCAGCCTCCAGAAATTAAGTCAGTGGAAGGATTTTGTTACAACTCATATTGATTTACTTCAGTCCCAAAATGCTTCCTTGAAAAAAGTAGAAGGAAGACCTTGGCAGCTTGTCAGTTAATAGATCTTGCTTGGTGCAATTAAAATACACTCAGAAGTTCTATTTTGTTCCCCAAATAAATAGTCCCCAAATGCTATTTCTCTCTAAGCAAACAGCTGCATTTTATTCAATTTCTGAAAGTTTTCCAGGCCGCTTATATTTCTAATGGGGTGACAGGGAAACCACTTTTATTCTTCAGCAGACTTGATGAAATTGTGACACAAACCTCCCTCTCTCCAAAATGAGGCAGCACTGTTGAACAGCAAAATAATAGCTGACAGTCAATTTTTTTTCCAACTCACTTTTCAACTGAAATAAAAATCATACAGGGGAAAGGAGCTCTCCACACAAAGCTGAACACAGTGTTTTCTATCGCCCATCAAATCTGCGTGGAAAGTGGCATGGGTAATTTATTCAGTAGAAACATGTCAAGTTTTACATTTTGCTTGACTGGTGCCAACAAAACAACTTTCAAGTCCCAGTTGTTCACAAACCAGACTCTGCCTGAGACTGTAACTTCATTTAGGTCAATTTAAAGCACCAATCCATTAGGATGAAATAATACAACGCTACCTTGACACACGGAGCTTTCACAAACCACTTGGACAAAACAAGGTCCAGCAGCTGACATTGGGCACATTCCACTGTGCATTTTGTCTCAAGTCAAAATTACATCCGGCAACTCCAGTAAAATGCAAACACGACCACCAGGACAATGAGGATACTGACAAGTGTAGGACATTTTCAGCAAATTAAAACACCAAACCACAAGAAAACAATTTTTTAACCTCTCTACTAAGGGTATCAATTAAAAAAAATTAAACTTATAATAAACCAGTAAATTGTCAATCAATAAGAGTCAATATATTTCATTTTCACTGTATGTCTCCTCACCAACCACCAGCCACAATTCTAGCGGTTTTTCCCCTTCTTTCACTCATATTACAATTTCCCCTTCCCTCAGCTCTTTACTCCGTACATCGGAACAAGCTTAAAGACAAAAACAAACATCTTCTAAAATATATAATCAGGAGAAGAGATGTAGAGCTGGCTAAGCATAGTGAGCAGCAAGTGCAACTGATAGAAGTGTTATAAGGAGCTCTTCTGCCATTGTGCCTCCTTCAGCAATTTAAGCAGAAAGTGCTTTTGCCTTTTGTCACTTACCCTTTTTTGATCTTCCAGTCCATGTGTCACAGTCTTCCTTTTCTGATGTTGGCTGGATTCAGAGCCAGGTTCCATTTCCCAGCTACAAAGACTCTTCCAGCCTCTAAGCTTTCTCTAAAAATCCATAGCATAAACAACAGAAATCTAAAAATAATTTAAAAAGCAAGATAATTCCTTCAAACCTCATCCATGTCCTTTATCATCCTTCTAAATTCCTGTTTGCCATCACTGCTCATTATCTTAACAAGCAGTCATTCTGTGAGCCTCTATATCCTACAGTAGCTCAGATGAAGGTTTCCATGTACATGCCTTACAGAAGGATGACAGAGCTGAATCCAAACCCAGTAGTTTGTGCCACATTATTGCTCCATCAGCAGCCTTTTCAGTGCATTCCTGGCACGGATAATTTATATGTCAATAAAGGTGTAAATGTGCATTTAATCCACTGTGTTGATATTATCAGCATCCCTCTCATGGGCCACCTTCTTCCCATAAATCAATGTAAACACTTCACAGTGATAATTGCCTTTTGCAAATCTAGCAGGTGTTAATTACGTAAAATCATCCATGCACGCTTGTCATCTTCTTCTATGTATTCAAACAAATACCTAGAAAGGGGGGAAAAAGGCAGTTTTTACCAGCTTGAAGGAAAACATAGCTACTGATATTCTTTGCCCACCACCAGGAGCCACAAGTCAGAACTGATACAATACTTTCATGTTTTGAACATTCTACACTCTTCATGCAAGCCTCTCGAAATGCTTTGATGCCTATTTAGTGTATTACCTTGTCTTTGGGGCTTCTTGCATAAAAACACCCCAGAATGACAGTACTGCACACCACAGCTGAGCCTTTTGCAACACTGACTGAAGCCTGCAAGGATCAACTCAAAACCCAGCTTTGCAGGGTTCGAGTCCCTAAAGCCAAACCCATTATTCTTCTCGGGTGTCTCACCCAAGAATCTTTCTCCACAGTCTATAAGGTTATTGTGCATCACCTCCCAAAATCCTGAGCACACTAATACAGTTTCTATTAGTACTTGAGAAAGAAAGTGATGCTTGAAATCACAGCTTAGCAAGTCAAACACCTTATAATGCTGTTCTTTTTTGCACTGAGAAGCACAAGTTTACTACAAGAGACAAATCACTTCCTGAGTTAATTTGTAAGGTGGGATCAATATCAGCAGGCTTCAATATGCAGGCACCAGGAAATTACTACACTGAATTCCATACTAAAAAAGCTAAATATTAAATCAATTTCAGCCACATTAGCTGAGCATGATATAAAACCACATATTTAGCTGCATGTTGTTACAAGCCTGGTCATGAGACAAGCTCCAAAAAAAATCCAAACCTCTGTCCTATGTAAAAAAGGAACTAATAAAGAAGAAAGTCAGACATCCTGCCATCGCTAAAGGATAAGCAGCATAAATAAAATACATTTTTCATAACATAGTAAAAATGTCTGTTCTACCTGCTGAGGTCCCCTGTTATTCCAAGGCAAAAATCTTGACAAGACAACAAGTAGAAATACTGCTTTTGCCTATCACTTCAAATGCTCTTTCACTGCTCCTCACCATGAAGCAGTAGGTCATTAATCCAGTTCTTTTTCTTCTAAAAAGCACAGGAAAGAATACAACTGATTGCAGCAATGCTGCTGTGCTTTGCCATTTGAAAATAATCTAAAAACACATCTAAACTATTTTAAAGAGAAATAAGAGGTTTCAAATTTTATTTTGAACCAGAATGTCCTCCTGATCTGTGGTTTCAAACCTGCCAATAACCAGGGAAATCTAAAAGATACCTTGAAGGCAGTGAATGGCCTTTGACCTTAGCAACAAATATCACACACCAAAAAAAATCCAACTTTTACAAATATCCTTAAGTCCCACCAAGGAAAACTTTTTCCCTCCAGTGATTTCACTGTAATGTGACACATGAGACTGCATCAGTCACATCGTGTAATGCCATGCTGGAATAGCATGACATAACCAGTGCAACTAAGGACAACATGAAAGGTCCCCTGAACTAGGAAAAAAAAGAAAAGAAAAAGAAAAAAGAAAAAGTGCAATCTCTGGAAGTTCCTGTGCATTCAACGTTACAGCTTTAAGTATCATGGGAGTAGACAGACTCTCTGGGGAAACATGTATCTATTTGTATATAGTACTTAGTATATGCCTGTAACCTAAGAGCATGTATTACAGATATTTAGTGTCATCGCATGAGTTAGCTACATTAAGCTTCATATATTTTAAAAAAAAAAAGGTATTAACATGGAAAAAAGAAATGTACCCTGAAGCTTGAAGAAACATTTCTGATCAGCCATTAGACTGAATTTTATTCTTACTATCTCCAATAACAAGAAGTTTCACTTTTTATCTCTCCACGTTTCTAATTGTGGAAATTGATTTACTACCAAATTTAATTTAATGTCAATTTAATTGGCATTAAATACAAAACAAAAACTTCAGGAAGGAAAAAAAGGTAAGATTTGCTGGGGAAATCACCACATAGCCAGAGGCACTGAAACCAGCAAAATATCAAGGGACACAAAATTTTACCTCATTTTCCCACCACTGTAACATCCAGAACCCCCAGTCTGGACCCAGGTGGGCTATGACTGAACCCCCCCCCCCCCCCCCGGAATAAACAGCTGTAAGAACTCGAGAGCCTACACCTGACCATGGGGGCCCCTGGTGGTCTAGTGGTTAGAGTGCTGCACTCTCACCGCTGCCACCCGGGTTCGATTCCCAGCCCCCGTAAGGCAATCCCTCTAAGAGAAGGTCACTCTAAACAAACCTAGGTCCTGAGGACCTCACTGCCACTGTCCAAGCTTGCTCGGTGAGGACCTCACTGCCACTGTCCAAGCTTGCTCGGCCCCGGCAGATGAACCTCAGGATTAAAGGGTGGGCTCAGTTCAGCACACGCTGGGTCTCACCTAAAAAGAAAAATCAACTGCGCAGGCTCGAAGGGTTAATGACCTTTCCCAAATTTTCGCTCACGAAGACTGGCCATATTATTATTATTACACCTGACCATGGGTTAAATATATAAACGATCTCAATGAACCACAGGTGAGTTAACGTTCTTAAATTTAAACCTTAAGGCCTGCACCTGGATGTGTCCTAGGAGGGTCCATCCTCAGCATACAGCCCCAAAAGATCCTGACCTGCAGGCAATGTCATTCAGAAACACCTCGCTGAGTACCCAGATCCCCGCACACGCCTCCTGGTAGCCAGTCATTCATCGAAAGCAGAGCAAATGAACACAACTTTTTTGGGGGGGCGGGGGAGGTCGGTCTCATTAAAAAAACCCCACGCACTCTCGCAGCATCAGAAATCCTTCATTCCCGCCACTGACTTGTGTTTCAGAACAAGCAAGCCAAGCAAATCCGCAAGTTCCACGTAAAACAGAAGCCCGGCAGCTCCCAAGTTCCGCGAGTCTGTGGCGTGGCCCGAGGTGAGAGACAAAAAGCCCCGCGGGGACACCTCGACCCGCAGGCTCCAGGTGGGGCGGGCGCCCCTCTGCCCCGCACGCGACATGAGACAAAATAATAATAAAAATAATAAAAGAGGGCGGCAGCGGCAAGATTCGCCCGGCAGCAAACCCCACCCGCGCCCACCCCCGCCGGGGGCTCAGCCTGCCAGACCGCGCAAATCCGGGCGGGGGCACCGAGGGAGGGACCCCCGGACCCCCCGCACCAGTCACGGCCGCCCCCCGGGTCGCCCCCGCGGGAGGCAGCGCAGAGGAGCCGCTCCTGCGGGCGGCGCCGGCCCCGCCAAGCCGCGCTGCGGATGGGGCAGAGCCCCTCGGGACCCCCCTCCCGCCGCCGAGAGCCGCTCCCTCGGCGGGGCTTGGCTCGGCTTGGCGCTCCGCCCGCCCGCGGCCGCGTCTCTCCCGCCGCCGGAGCGGCAGGGCGCGCCGGGACAAACTTTCGCATCCCTCCTTCGCCGGGCGGGCTCCCCCACGCCAGGCGGGACCCTACCGGTACCTGCCGGGGCTGCTGCGGCGGGGAGGGTGGGCGGCCCTGGGTGCTGCTCCTCCCGCGGGCCGGCGGCCCATGCGCCCAGGGCAGGGCGAGGGGCCGCCCTGCACACCCGGCTGCGGCTCCAGCTCCAGCGCCGCCGCTCCGCGCCGCCGCCACAACTCACTCTCCTGTCGCCAGGACAACGACCGCCCGCCCCCTCCGCCGAGCCCCCTCCTTCCCGGCAAACGCCGCGCCCACGTGGGGCTGGGACGCCAATGGATGGGCGGGGGATGCGGCCGGCGGAGGCAATGGGTGCCCGTGCTGCGGGCGGGAGAGGGGGCCAAGGGGCGGCGGGAGCGGCTGCTCCGCGGGGAGGCGGCGGTGGGAGCGCCCGCACAGCCCGCACCCGCACCCTGCGTGCTGGGCTCATTTCATGCCAAGCCAAGCTAGGCCACGCCACGCCAAGCTCTGGGCTCCGGACCGGGCTGACAGCGCACGACCTTGACCAGAGAAGCAGCCACCGGCACCCTTTGGCTCTCCTGCGTCACCTGCCCCAAGAAAGAAGACGCGATGTCGCTAGCAGAGCGGTGCGGGCAGGCTTTGGGACACATCAGGTCATGTCCCCTGTCTGCCCAGCCCGCTATCCTACATCCCATCCCACGCCTTGGGATGTAGGAGCATCACTGCAAGACCAGTACAAAGAAACAGGCACACAGACCTGGGGGATGCCAGTCAGGAGAAGCCACAAGGCCCTGTTGCACATACAGTATTATTAATGCAATATATTGTTGGTACCAAACACATCTCAATTAGGTATGTATTCAAAAAAACCCGGTATGAACCCTCTCATTAGTGCAAATCCTTGTGTTGGACCCTGAGATTAGCTCAGCTGGTTGGAGCATGGTGTTAATAACACCAAGGTTGTGAGTTTAATCTTGTACAGGCCAATCACAAGTTGGACTTCAATGATCCTTGTGAGTCTCTTCTAACTCAGAATATTCTGTAAAATTACTTGGAGCAGGTCCAGCCTGCTCTGGAGCCTCTCAGGCTTTAACAAGCCAGGGCTAATAAGCCACACTGGGTGGAAGTTAATTCCTTACAGACCCACTTTGGCAGCTCAAAAACAGTTCTGGAAATTACATGTACCCACACTCCAGAAGGTTCTGCAGAAGCCACCTGCAGTCCAATATGACTCTCTGGCCTGTGGTGGTTTCAGTGCCAGCATGTGCCTGTGCCCCAGCAGACCTCAAGCAGTCACATATTCCCTTGGTCATCCCCATATCTGTGCTAACCTGGCCCACACAACTTCTGTGGAGAAGTAAAAGAAGCACTACCAAATATCAGGACAGATGAGAAATAGATGGGGTTTATATAGAAAGATTTAGCCTGAAACTGAAATACACCTTTTTATAGCAGGAGTACTGTAACACACTGTGTTTAGAGCAGAATTGTTACCATCAAAGTCAAGGCTGGCTGGAGGCCACAGAAACAGGTGGTGTTGAGGGGACTTTGGATTTCTGAAGGCAATCAGCTGGTCATGGTTCACTGTCTGCTCTGGCTACAGTCCAAGACACCCAGGATGGCCACTGCCAACCACTTTTTGGGAGTGGCCAGTGTGACGAGAAATGGTTCCTGTTCCTCAGGAGTATATATTCAGGAGCAGTATCACCCTTCATCCTTCCTATCCTCGCACTAGTCCAGGTTTTCAAGGCATTTTCCTCATTTTCTGCTTAAAATCCCTAGTTAGTCCTATATGTGACTCCTTCTGTGGCACCTCATTCTTGAGCAAAGAAAAATCAGTTCATTCCCAAATAAAATTATGGCTACAGTGTCACCTTGCTTTTAGCTTGATACTCAAGGCTGTTGATTCAGCAGAGCTACAGCTTTCCGCCCAATATTCAGTACATCTGCTGACATGGAACACCAGTAAACAAAATTTACATCTCATTTAGACCATTCTTTAGTTCTGTACTTTAAATGTTAAAGAATGTGGCCTCTGTAAAAAATAGCCTATAAACTTAGGTTGCCTGAGGTTTTGTTTAAGCTTACCTGGAAAAACAAGATGTCACAAGTGTCTGGGCTGCTGTGGCTCTTGGGACCTTTAAGGACAACGTGTCTTGCAGGAGGCTTCACCACGATGCTCAGCCTTGCCTGTGCTCCAAGGCCTTTGCAAGCATTTGGTGCACTTGCTGAATGGCATCTCCTGTGGAAGATGAAATTTGTATCAATGTGTGACTCAGCTGCCACTTTTTGTGTAGATATTTCTCATGCAGACAACAAGAATGAAAAATTAAGCCAAACTGGTTCCTTGGTGAAATTCAGTTGGTGTTCTGGTATGGTAAGAGACGGTCTATAATACGTTAGTAAGAAACTCTGCTTCTACTGTAACATTTTTATGTTTAGAAAATCTTCTTTTAAAATATGTGGCTAGAGGTAGAAAAGGAGATTAGAACAGCCTAGTCTGTGATAAAGGAAAATTTCAATTCAATGGGACTGCTGTAAAGGCCCTTATTTATTTTTCTCAGCAGTTGCATTTTGCCTTTCACTCCTTTGCCTGCAGCTTTAGTTGTTGTGGAGGTTTTCTTCTGTAAATTCTTCAAAGTGATAGATTTTCCCTTTGAAAGAATGCTTGACTGTAGAGAACTACAGAAGTGTAACCTTTTTTATTTTTTCCTGTGCACATGTGATGGTTTGAGCTTTGAAAAGATGTGTGTACTGCCGACTGTTTTGTTAATTTGCATACCAAGAGCCTGAAAATTTGCATTACTGGTTTCATACTCTCCAACTGAAAGGCAAGGACAGTGATCTCCTACTATTCCCAGTTAAAGGTCATCTGAAAAACTTGTTTCTCTAGCTCAGACTAGTGAGACATTCAGCATTTTATCAATCAAAGAAGCACAAGGCATATTTTTATTGATTAAAAAAAATGTTGTGGTTGTAGCAAGGAGCACTAACATACAAGGTGTTGCACGTGTGTGCCCTCACCAGTGCTTACAATCTAGACAGATAAAAGGCAAGAGAAATGTCCTAGTTAGGACAGCTGAGACCAGTTCATCACTGGATGAGTGTAACCCAAAACTGTGTATTCTATAGCCTTCCATGCCACTTCCCAGAAACTGTTATCAATGAACCATTTACACCCTCTGCACATAGAGCCTGACTCCTCAGGCTATAAACTAGGTGCTAAGAGGCCTGCAAGATAGGACTCACACCCATTAAGGAACCCCCGCCCTGAGGGAGGTACTGAGCATTCCTGCCTGAACTGGAAGATATATAATCTTGGAGTCTTGGGACTTTTTTAACCACTCATGGGATCCAGAGGAAGACTGCAGATCAGCGCTCTCAACCAGACCGCAGACCACCACTCTCAACTGGACTGCAACCACCACTTTTCAACCAGACTGCAACAGCACTCTCACCAACAGGTTTTCCCCTCTCCTTTTCCTTTGGACTCAGGGGGCCCAAAGAACACCACTCCGTTCATGCCCCAGGGTGCTGGGTTATATATTTGGGTTTTGTGGGTTAAAACCCATTGTTTGTCTGTATAATCGTACTTATTGTATTATTTTATTAAATTGTTATTCTGATTTATAATCTCTCTTTTCAGTTGAGTTCATTTCCCCTGCTGGTTTACCTTTAAACCAGCACAAGAAAATAAACCCCAACATTTTAATCTCTGTTTTAAAAACAGAAAGCTATGGCACAGAGCTGATGAGAGGAATTTGCCAAGATCACATCTCTCAACTAACATCAGCATCTAAACCGCAAGCTATTCCCCTTCTTCTTGGTTCTTATCCTTTTGATGTGTTCCAGCCTGTTAGATAGGTAAAAGTAATCATGCGTTACAGCTTTGGACTCTAAAAAATAATGATCAAAGCCCAAGTTCTCATAGGACACTAACACAGTAATAATTCTCTTATTTAAGAGTCCATACAGAACCACAGGTAACAAAACACTTTAAATATACACCTTTAGTCTAGGGAAAATGCCATTCAAATCCCAATACAATTCCTATGAAAAAGCCTTCTAGTGTGTTCACAGAAGTGAAATGATGGGGGGGTGGGAGCACCAGCCTGGAACTTGGGACTCCTGAGTCTGTCAGCTTTCTGTCATCTAAGCCCACCCTGGGTACTGTGGAAGCTCACTGGGTTCCCACAGGATAAAATCTAACGGCCAGCCATGCACTGTAAATGTGTTAAATCAAAGATTGCCTTTTACCACAAATTCTAGAAATTCTGCTAAATGAGCCCATGGTCTTAGCTGGAACTTCAAGATACCAAGTCCACAATGAATAAGTGCACACTATCACTGGCCATGCTTTGGAGTTGTGATCTCAGCATGGACAGCAGGATCTGGCCCAATGCAGTTTAATTACCACAAGGCTATTAAAATGCTGTGAAAGCTATGATGCCATAATCTCACACTTTGCCATAAGCATTTGAAAATATGAGGCTTCCTTTGCAAGTGCCTTTTCCTCTGACACTCCAAAATGTCACAGAAAGTTCAGTTCTAAAACATTAAAAGATGCCTTAAAATACTGAATATTCATATTCTTAAGGAACGAGTTTTTATTGTATGTGAAAAATGTTTCATAATTAGAAAACAAAACATTCATGAAGAGCTACATGCAATTCATCATCTAAAGAATTTAAATCATTTAATTTCAGAAAATTCAGCTTTGATCTTAAGACTGTAAGAGTCAACATTTCCTGAGGTGTTTTCACAGACTTTTCAGGACAATCTTGAATTCATTTGTCGGTGTGTCTGCTGCAGGGTCTGGTAAAACATTCTGTTACAAAACTGATGGTTGCAATGGTAGGAGTGTTAAGAGAGAAGAAAAACAGAGATGGTAAACTAAAATAGCAAAGCTTTCATTAATTTTTCAGGCTCTGTTATGTACCTTTTAGCTTTTGGCTGTAGCTAATCAATTTGAATGTTCATATGAGTTCTGACTTCAGGCAGTGAATTCTTAAAAATGTCTTATTTTGCATTTTTAAGATGTTATTGTGTAATGCATGTGCATTAACAAAAGTTGTTGCTTTTGGGGATAGAATGCATCTTTAGAATCTATTTACCTCTCTGAATTCCAATATAATCTTTGAAAGATTAACTCTTGAGATAGCTAATAGGTTTTCTTAAGGACAGCCAGATGCTGTCATTCTTCGTTATATTCTTTGGCACGAGGGGGATTGTTTTGCTTTTTAAAAATGAACGGTTTCTTTAAAAAATCATCTAAGTTTGGAAAATGAAATCAACTGCTGATCAATTGAATGAGACAGGTATATAATGTAGGTGCTGTTTCACCCATTTACCTGTCCTATGATCTGAAAACCATTAGACTAAAGAGAAAGTTTAAACACCAAAATTTAAATTACAGTTTTAAAAGAAAAAGGACAGCAGTTCTCTAAGAATTATGTCCCCCCTGTACTTGTTACAGGGTGGGTACCCCTCCCTCTTTGGTAAGAAATACATGGATTCCTCACTCATGGCTCATGAGGATAGCTGGGTAGATTCAGTGACCAATCACAAGAGCATGTCTAAGCAGTGGTTTACATGAACTAAGAATTTACGTCACAGTGCCTTATATTTTAGTTAAAATATTCTGAAACAACCAGTTGTTGTTACCATTATCTAGCATTTCCATCATCCTCAGAGTTGTCACTCTGTATTTCCATGGTTGGAATATGTACCTCTTCAAAGTAGGATGCGTCCTCCATGGCTTGTATCCATGGACAGCCAGCATCCTCCATGGTCACTCATTATTACAATGAAGCACCTTTGTCAGCATCAAGTTGGGATTTTGGTGAGCCACTGCCCCAAAATATTACCAGTGTTCCCATACAGCTGAAGCAACCTGCTCTCCTTTAACCAGTATGGATGTTCCCTCAGGATATCAGATTTTTTTTAATAAGGGGCATCATTCTATACTGTGATTCTGTCAGGTAGTTACTTTGCATCATGGCACCAAAATCTTGGAATTGGCTTGTGTAGTAGGAAGAAGCAATTTGATCACACTTGTTTAATCCTTGCTTTGCTAGGGGGGGCTCAGGGCAGGCCTCAGTTGTTTGTCTTCACTCCCAAGGTCTTCCCTGAACATCTGCCAGATGTGGTGGCATTCCTAAAATTCTCTCTGCTGTTTGTGTCTCCTTGGCCTCTGAAGCCTGGCTACCTAATTGGAAACAAACCCTTTCCCGGGCTGCCAAAGGAAGTGGGATGTATGAACCCTCGCACCATGCTGACCTCAGCATGCAACTGGTGTGTAACAGGAGGATTCCTGCTTGGCAGCAGGGACACCACTAATATGGACACCTTCACAGGGCAAAGTGGTTATTATGTGTTATTCTGTGCAAAGTCCATCTAAGAGAAGCCAACCTGACCTGTTGTTACACATTTGTGCAGGTTTTGGCTGGGGTAGAGTTAATTTCCTTCACGGTGGCTGGCGTGGGGCCGTGTTTTGGATTCATGCTGAACACAGGGCTGATCATGTAGAGGTGTTTTTGTTGTTGTTGAGCAGGGCTTGCACAGAGCCAAGGCCTTTGCTGCTCCTTGTACTGCCATGCTGGCAAGGAATTTGGGGGTGCTTGGGAGGTTGGGAGGAGATACAGCTAGCACACGTGACCCCAAGTGACCAAAGAGATGTTCCAGACCATGTGAAATCATGCTCAGTATATAGTGGGGGGAAGAAGGAGAAAGAGAGGGATGTTTGGAATGACAGTGTTTATCTTCCCAAGTAACTGTTGCACATGGTGCACTGCTCTCCGGGAGATGGCTGAACATCTGTGTGCCCATGGGAAGCAGTGAGTTAATTCCTTGTTTTGCTTTGCTTGTGAGTGTGGCTTTCGCTTTTCCTGTTAAACTGTCTTTATCTCAACCCAAGAGTTTTCCAGATTTTACCCTTCCGATTCTCTCCTCGATCCTATTGGTGAGCGAGTGGCTGCGTGGGGTTAGGTGAAACCACGACAGCCCTTTTTCACCTCACGATTTTCAAGATTTGAGATCTTTTTTTTTGCTTGAATAGGACACCTTGAGAGTGTCTCAGGAGAGCTACATTCAAAGGAGTTCTCCAAAACATTTTCTATGTCTTCTTTTATCTGAGAGAAATGTGTCTTACAAGTTAGTCATGTACACTGCAGAAGGCTGTAAAAGACTGCATATAAACATGTTTAATGAAGCTGAATACTGCAAGCATAAGCAGCAAAAACATTTTGTTTACTTAACATTTATACACAGTCAAGTGAAAGCTTGTTAAGTTTGGTTGGCTAAGCTTGTTTTCAAAAGGGACCTAGAAGGCTGAAAAAGTTGAATAAATCAACATATGCATAACAACACAATCATTCATATTAGCATTCTAGTTAAGTCAATGATTAAGTCTCCTTTGAGGATGAAGTGCTGGTAAAACAACTCTAGTCTAATACCTAGTAACAATATTACAGTCAAGTCAAAATTCCAGATTATATCAACACATGCTTATGTAACACAGGAGAAACTTTCAGAGCTAAAGTTTAAAGAGAAATCTGAATAACCATATGCTCATTTGAGTATTTAAATATAGACTGAAACTAGCTAGTCTCCACAACTGGCTTGTAGATATCTGCTCTGTCTGCAAATAAAGAGGCCACTAGAGTTTTCTACTGGCTTTAAATGGCTGAACTGGAAGAGCAGGATAATGTCATAGCAGCAGCAGAAAGGACAAGGTCTGAAATACATTGGCTGTTGTCAGAAATAAATATGAACTCCAGAAGGAAGATAAGAGACACTGCAATGGTATCTTTTTAGAAACATGATTAGCTGCTCTGTCTTGGACAACCTGGATATCAAGAATGTTGTAACTGAATGTTGAATAGATTGGTGGGGGTTTTCCCTGCTGATAAAGAGTTCCCCATCCTATTTGTCAGTAAAAATTGCAGTAACACAAAGCATTGCCCAGCTGGGGGCTGTAAGAACAGCACTGGAGAGAAAACTGAAACCTTCTGCTGCAGATTGGTCTTTTCACTCTGACAAAGAAGACAGGAAACTGAGCCTTTCCTCTTGGAGACAGTGAAAGATAGTGTGGGATGCCCCATGTGGATTAAGAGGGTGATCCTGAATGCCTGAAAAAAGCAGTTCTCTATAGATTTTAGTCAATGGCAACAGCAAAGAGGGAATATCTTATCAGGCCTGGAGAATGGGACTTCCAATATCCAAACCAAGAAGCTGAGGTGGCAACCCTTATTTCCTTGCTCTAAGTCTGTCCTTAGTGTGTACTCCAGGGTCTCAAAAAGGCTGTTGCCTTACCTCCCTTAGGCTCATTAACAGTTCTTACCCTCCCTTCTCTCCAGTATTCTTTACAGGGGAAAAGAAGTTACTGGGAATGACCATGGACAATCTTTTGGCTACAGAGATGGAATGAAAACAGAAGCAGTGATCTAGTGGTTCCAGATAGAAGTTGGTGGGCGAAGAGATTCTCTGCCTGGATAAAGCCCTGAGAAACCTGATCTGATCTCATGGCTGACCTTGCTTGGAGCAGAAGGTTGGACTAGAGATCTTCTGAGGTCATTCTAACCTGAATTATCCTATCATACTGTGAATCTGCTGTACAGAAACCAGCGCAGATGCTGGGATAGGGAAGATGGTTCCCATTTAGAGAACAAATGATGCATTTTGAAAAGATTGTTTTATGCCCGTTATTTTACAGTCCGAAGTGACATAAACCTGATAGAGGAACTTCTGTTTCCTAATATAACCCTATGGAGAGAGCAGTATGAATCTTTCGGCATGGATGCAGTCCTACAAGATTCAGCTGAATATAACCAGGACCACATTTTAATTGAGAGAGCAGAGAATAGAAGATTAAAAACATTGCTAAGAAGTTTTTTACATTAACTTTCTTAATATTAAAAAGATTCTTTAAAAAATGGGCATTTGCAACCTCGTGTTATCTGTACATCAACGGAAAATATATTTGCCTTGATTCTAAGGTAAGTTTATATGGTTACAAAGATCTTTATGAACAGGTGAGGTAAGAGAAGGAGGGATAGAGGTTGTGAGTTCACATTTTCCCTTTAATATTTTCCACTTCTATAATCTCTTTTATCTAAGGATTTCAAAGCACTCTACGGACATTAATGAATTAAGACTCACAGCAGTCCTGAGAGTAAAAGTAATGGTTTAAAGATTGAAATTCAAAGAGATGAATGGATATAAATGGGAAATAGCATTCCTAAAATATCAAATAGTATTCAGACCACATGGAAAATCCCCTATTTGCCTCTTTCTTTCTATCCTATGTGCCTTCAAGGCAATTCACAGTACTGGAAAAGATGGTAAGAAGTGTTTACAACTGTTTACATATAGACAGTTTGGATTCAGTGACAGCAGTGGTAGCAGAAATAAACAGGGAATAGATCAGATAGCAAAAAAAAAAGGGTTGTTTTGAACATGTTAAACTTAATTTTGGCCTATAGAGGTAACAGATTTTATAGAATACTTTTGTATTGAAATGGATTTTCTTCACAAATTACAACATTCAAGACTGTATGAAATCACTAAACAAGACAGTAGATTTGGAGAAAGGCTCTCCTGCTCAGAAACCCAGTCTCTGAACACAGAGGCCACAGCAGAGGGAAGGAGTCTTGGGGCTGACTGGAATGCACAGTGTACAGAACATTAAAATGCACTTACCTCTTTAATGACCAGCTGAATTCCTGGGCCTTTGATAACCTGACAAGTTTCATATTAAATAATTCTATTGATAATTGGCAGAATTCATCCCAAAGGATGCAATATCATGTGCAATGTTAAAAACAGCATCTTTCAGAGAGCAAGCAAAGCCTTCAATGCACAGGGATACAGCATTTCAGGAGGTCTGTGAAGTTTTGCAACTTTTCTTCCCCTTTTATGTTTCCATTGGTCACAGATACACTTTCCTCTCAAACACATTTGTAAAAATGTAAAAATTCTGTAAAATGCTGTAAAAATTCATAAGCAGGACCCAAAGGCAAAGTGCCTTGTATCTTCCAAGGAGAATATGTGCTGTAATCATGTAATGAGAGATCTCTCTTGAATGTACAGCTTTCATTCAAGGGAATAGTCAACAATCATGTTAAGGGTATGTAATTTCCTAACTCAGAAGTCCTTGCTGTCCTGGGGCATTAGGAAATGAACCACTTTGCAAATCGATTTTATTTCCAAGTTGTTTTTTTTGATTCATACTCTGAACAAAGCAAGAAACTGAGAAGTATGTGCTTACAGAGAAAATAGTTTCACATCAATCAAGAAAACGTGCAATTACAAGCGGAAGCTCATTTCACACTCTATAAAAAGCAAACAAGACCTCAGTTATAATACATGCATATTAGCCTTTATTTACAATTATAATAATCAAGCTTCAAGATAAACATCTAGGAGCAAGTTTTCTTTCCTATAGGAGGATACTATTCCAAGTGTTCAAATATAGGAGCTCCTGAGTCACTTTGGCCAGCAACCATTTGGTGCAGCATCATTTAAAGGCCATCCTCCCCTGTGCTTGGTGCTGCAGCCTATTTCCACCTCTGCAGAGAGAGTATGGCAAGCCGAAAAGATGTCCAACCCCTAAATCAACATCACTATGCAGATAAACCAGGAATAGCGGTACTGTAGCGAGCCAGCTCCATCTATCCCTCTAAAACTACTCCAAAGTCTCAGAAAGTAAAAGCAGATGTACCAAGCCATGCCAGAAACCAGTTTTGTTCAATATCCTATCACTAACAGAGCTCAGTAACCAAAGTCTGAGAGAAGATATAACAAACCAAGCACAGTTATATTTATGGACTGTATAGTCCCAGCTTGCAGCAATTTGTGGTTCATAGCCTTGTTCTTGTATTAGAAGAGAGAGTAAATGAATACTCCCAAATCTTCTTCTGAAAATAAACAGCTGGGCATCATAGGCACTCAGGCATCCCACACAATTTCCTCATCTCTTTCCATTAAGATAAGTAAAACTGTATGAATTCCCATAGGGTTGTAAGGAGAAGACAAAACAAGACCCTTCTCATTGATGCCCAGTGAAAGGACAGGAAGAAATGGGCACAAAGTGAAATACAGGAAATTCTGTTTAAATATTTTTAAAGTCTTGGTTTGGTTTTGGGGTTTTTTTGTGGGTTTGTTGGTTGGGGTTTTTTAACTTTAAAGGTGATCAAATGCTGGAGCAGGTTGCTGAGAGAGGTTGTATAGTCTATCCTTGGAGAAAATCCTGGAGAACCTGCTGTGGCTGACTGGTTGAGCAGGAGGCTAAATTAGATGAACTCCAGAGATGCCTTCCAACCTCAGCTACTTTGTGATTGTGTGAAATAAAAGCAGCAGTGTGTTGCAAAATATCCAGACTCAAAGGATTTATATTGTTTCTGTCTTGAAGCAAAACTTGAAACTTCAACTTCTACAGCCCAAACTCTTGTATTCTGTATGAAAAACTGCTGTTAGGCCAGAAAGGCACATACACTTAGTCATTCTCCATATCTTCACACTTAAGACATTCCCTCAATATGTGGATAAGACAGTTATCCAGTATATTTATCTTTAGTTGTCTTGTATGAGCAGATAACCATCTTTGAAATAGGGACTGTTTCAGCAAAAACTTATCTTTTTTTTAAACCTTTTGGGTAGCAGGTGCATATGCAGTAGAAGTTTATCATCAACAGAACCAAAATTTTTCATCTACAAAATACAAGCAAAAACTTGAACTAACAGTTTTAATGACTGGTAATGAATATAAGGTCAAAACAGTCTCTCTGGTCCCGCACTATATGGATTGTAAGTAGGCAAAAGAACACATTGCATCTCATAGAGAAGGGAAGAAATTGAAGCGTTTGAAAAGTCTGCAAAATGCAAGCTCCCAAACTGGGATTATCACAAAAATCTTGTCTTGGATTTGCCTGTATTACTGGCTCAGAGTTCTATCATAATTTAATTATTTCCATGCCACTACTAAGTAATAATTCAAATACTGGTTCTAAAATACAACTGATACTAAAAGTTCCTCTCCTGTCTTGGGTGCCCCAAGCTGGCCAGGCAAACTCAAGAAAGCAAGAATAAGGCTGAGATTAGAATTCCAGTGGTTCTTTTTCCAAGGAGAGGCATTCAGTGTCTCAGTGAGGGTTGCAGCTTGGCCACTGGATAACTGTGTGACTCTTCAATGGCACATACAAATAACAGCAATTTCAGATGCACATAAAAGACAGTTTTAATCAGATTTACAAAAATCCTATGAGGAATAAAGGAAGTGTGTTTATTCCCAAAACAGGTTAGCAGGATATTGAGTTGTCTTCTTGTTCACTTCTGCTGTTGTCAAATCCACCTGCTGTGGTCTCTCCCTAGTTTGTAAACTGTAAAACTGTCAACGATTGCTTGTTATCACATCTCGTCCTATTTAAACACCATACAATTAAATTTTCATTTCAGTTAACAGGAACTATCTCTGTTTGCAAGTACTCGGTCCCACAAAATTAAAACTAATTTTAATCAGTTCAAGCAGTTACAGAAAATTAAAATCCATCCCAACATTAACCAAAATTTACTTGAGTGCCAGACAAATATAATACCTTTATTTTATACTGGCAGTCCTAACCTGGGACACTTTTAAACACATATTTTTAGGGGAAAGAGGAGGCAGGGGAAGGACAGTTGCAGATGAACCACAGCTGAGAAGTCTGCACCTAAAACACCTTTGTATGTAAAACAGTTGTTACCAAAACTGCTGAATGAACCAGGCAAGAAAGAGTGTGAGAAAGAGCATGAGCCAGAGCATGAGCTGGCCCTGCCTCTCTGCAGTGCTGGGCTGCTGTGGATGGGCCAAAATAGGCATCAATTTGGTGGCAACATATACCTCAGCTGACCATCTTTTATAAACTGTTAGAATAAAGCTGATGATGAGTAGAAACAAAGCCTAAACAACCAATATCTAAGGTAACCACAACTGGATGGTGTTTATTTTGGCTAAGTTCTTCTTTAAATTCAATATTTCCTAGACTTTTTGAAGCAATGAATTTTTTTTTTTTTAAGGTTGCAATAAAATTAATACCAATTAAAGGTCCCTATATTTCTTTGGTAGTTTCACCTGAAACTTAGCTGCTAGGAGAAATTTCCTAAGGCAATTGCATGCAAAGAACAGGTGCTTGAAAACAAAAAGAAGGGTCCATACCTTAAATCTCTGGATTAATCACGTAAATACACACATGCTTGCCTTTCCCACTTCCCAAGTTAATTTGTTAACTTATTTTTTGTTTAATTTTATTATTTTTTCTCTCTGAGTGGGGGAAAGAAGGAGTGAAGCAAGAAATGTTATGACTATTGACCTGAGACAGTCTCCTGGAAATAATCTAACAGCAGGGAACAGCAAGTCCTTTTCAAAACCAATGAAGCAAGAAAATGCTGTTGACCAAGCTATTGGGAGAGATTTGAGGGAGGAGAGGGGGGGAAATTATGGAAAAGAAGGAAGAGAAAGGATACAACTATGCCTTAGACCCATACTTACTATTTCCTTTAAAAGAAAACCACACATTTTCAAGGCCATCGTTTTTATGCTACCTCTATCATAACTAAACCTTGTTCCAAAAAGATGCAGTTTTTAGTGGCCATCAGATGTCATGATTAGGTTATGACTGCAGGAGTTTTGCTCACAGCATGCGGTGATATACAGCCTTGGATTTTCCTTGGATGTCTCTCCTTATAATGCCCTATGGTAGCCTGGAAAGACAAGACAGTATTTCCATAATGTCTGTTTATGTCCTTCTTCGGGGACTCTATGTTTTCTCACTGTCTGAGACTTAAGAATTCTGAAATCTTCACATATTTATTTAAATGCATTTTAAATGTGCATAAATAATAGGAAAACAAACAAACCAACCATATTCCCAGTCCTAATGAGACCAGCAGCAGCCAGCACTGCCAGGACCACTTCCACTGTGAAATTATGGCCTTAGAGAGGCCCTGAGGGCAAGGAGGACCTTGCTTAGATACGTTTTGTGTGTGTTACTTCAAGATGCTACTGCCAGTTCCAGTTGAGTCAAGCACCACAGCAAACTTGGCCCTAGGAACAGATAGTGTAGATTTTAACTATTTGTTTTCTACTGAAGCTTTTTCTCTACAAACTCCCTTTTGTTTCATGATTACAATGGACAATATTGATATATTGCTGGATCCGCACCTAATGGTAGTTAAAAACATAATAAAGTGCCTAGCTAAGCTCTCAAATAAACAATATTTACCATCTTAAATAAGTTAGGAAAGACTGTAGATTATAGTTGTGTGAGAGAAACTTCCACTCAAGATTTGGGTTTTGTGTTTAATGATCTTTGGTTCTTTTTGCTGATCCTTCATTCCTTTTGTGTATGCACACAGGCACATGGAGTAGTTTCTCAATGAAATACAAAACCCTCAATGTTAACTCATCTTTTGAGTTAATCCATTTACAATGAAAGCCAAAAGACTGAAATTATTATTGTTGGGGGCTGACAGCAGTGGACTTGACTTTCCTCATTCCTCATAATTTTCCCCACATCAAGCCCACTAATCAAAACTGTATCATAAACAAAGGGAGGTTACTGTTTGTGGGTGTTAGAAAAATTCAAAACTGAAGCTGTGTATGAACTCTGGCTTTTATTTATGGCATTTTTTGGTGAAACAGATGGTATTCTCCCACCACATGATAAAAGAAAGTGGAATCCTGCTCTAAACTTTCAGAAATCATCTATTCTTATTACTCAGATAATATGTGTAGCCACTATTCACACAGAGCAACTTTGTGAACGAGTTAGCAGATATTTACATTTTTAACCATGATATCACACTTTAGGGTTCTTTCTTTAAGGAAACATTCCCTGGTAATTTCAAGAAGCAAAAACATAAACAGAGCAGGCAGGTTTTAAGAACTTTGTATAGTCATCTATAAAAGAAACTTCCTCTACTGTATCAAAGGCAGATGATCTGCAGAAGCACCAACACTAATGTGCAAAAAAAAAATAAAATAAATCTGAACTATTGATGAAATAATGAAGATACTTTTTCACATATTATGGTATCAAATAAATAGCCAAGAAAATGTTATGAAAGAATAAAGAAAAAGGCTAAACAAAAAAGCCACATACCACCTTTTGGGATGAAAGGAAGCATGTGTAATGGGAGCCCAAAAGATAATATATTCAGAAAGCTGTAAGTGCTGAAAATGAAGGCTTAGAATGAAAGCAGATCTTCGGCCATAACTCTACTGTCACTAACATAAAGCTATAATCTTTTTTTCCTATGTTCTCATTATTATCCAAGCACTAAGTGTCAGTTAAGAAGATGTAAGAGAGCAGGAATTTTCAATGGGGTGGAAATTTTTCATTGCCTGTTTTTTTATAAAAGGAATGTTACAATTTTGTCATGGCTTTTAACTAATCTTTGGTTTACTGCTGCTGTGACAACCTCTTAAGGAGGTAGAATGTGCAATGGAACGATACTGTTACACTCTAATAGACTGAAAGTTCCTTTTTTTTTAACCCAAAATAGTGGTTTTGATATTAACACTGGAGAGGTTGAAGCCCATATCTGTGATGAAATTGTGAAAGAAACAGAAGTAGATTTATTAGCAAGCAGGAAGGGACACCAGGTCAAGCTTCTGATACCTTTTTTGTTGTATTTTGAGGGCTGGTAGATAAAATGCAACTGCCTGGAGTCAAAGAATTAATTTGTTTTACAAATTTTCTTATTAGTACCAGAAAGAATATGGTATTTTTACCTAATTATTTTACAGAAGAGAAAATGGAAGCGATGCAAAGGGAAATGATTTATGAAAAAGGTTCTCCTCATCCACAATCTGTCACTCTTTCATAATATAGCTCCTGTAAGTATAGTCTCAGTGGAGTTTGCAGCACAGTTTAAGGAATAAAATATTAATCAGAGCAAGAAAGAAAACAAAATATATCTATGAGTTAGCAGTCAATCTCAACCTGCTGTTTGTTTCACTTCATAACTGGATGTTTATAAAGTTTCGGAGTTGAGGCAGACTATGGATTTGAGTGGAATACCTGAATTTTGAATTGACTCACCCTCCAGAGAAGAAGCATGAAGAAATTGGGATTCACTGTATTCATTCAGTTCCTCCTGGAGTGAAAAGACTCTTTGGGTGCAATTTCTAGTATATGTACAACATTTTATTCTCTTTAAAAAGAACTCATGGGAATGATAAATGTATATATTGAGGCACTTTAATTTAAATAGCATTCATTCACTGCTTCCATGAGACATAAATGTAGCTGACCAGAAAGGGATAAAATATCTCTCCCTATCCTAGACAGATCATCATGGGTAGGCTTCACGAACGAAGATTTGGAATCCTAGACAGATACAAAATTGAGTTTACACAAAAAATTTGCAGCTCAAAATATATCATATGCTGCTTGTTTAAACAAGCAGCACTCACACAAGAAAAATTACGCTACACGTCTCCCAGAGAAAGTGATTTAAAAATATCATCAGTACAGTCAGCTGTCAGCTGTCAGCTGTCATTAGCTGTCAGCTAAGCTAACAGCTGATTGTACCATTGATCAGTCTTACACAGGGCTTTGGGTTGGGGTTTTTTTTAACAGTAAAATGAAGAAGTAAAGTTTAGGATTCAAAGTGTTCTCATCCCAAAGAGTTTCTGTGCTCTCCACTCTGAGGCAATCAGGCAATAAAATCCTTCGGTCACCCACAAGGAAAGCATTCAAAACTGCAGTCATGCATCTGTGCTTTTGGGTATTGTCTTCTAGTTCCTCAATTTCACACTTTGCTAGAAGCACAGTAACAGCAAGTTTCAATTACTCACATCTCAAACACTTACCAATATTGATGAGCCTGAACTGCAGCAATTTCAACCCACACTTCTGATATGGAGACAGTCTCCTTTTGAATTTTCTAACGCTGTCTGGGTATCATTATTTTGAACATAGCTTGCTGCATCCTAAAGAGACATAATAAAGCAGGAATATGGCAACAGACACATTACTAATTACAAATCATGCAAGTGTGGTAGCTTTTCCTAGAAAAGAAAAAGCATTTCTTCCTTTAACCTTAGAAGAAATGAAATACATCCCCTGCTGCCATAAGTAATGACAGAAAGCAACATTTTAAAATATTAAGTGGTTGTTCTATTTATTCACACCCATGGAAATTACACGTTAGCTTGCCATGTGCACAAATGGATTCACATCCATAAATTGCAAGTAATTCAGTAAAGTTTACTGCAGTACAGTTAACTCATTTGGGGGGCCTGTCAGTTCTGTTAGCATCACCCCCATGGCCTCAATAGGAAATGGGTATCAGTCCAAAGGATCATCTAAGGAAGCACAGTCGTGTAACGTATTACTACAGCAATCCCTCAGTTGATACAGCAGCAGCTAAGTAGTGTAGACTTCCACCCTGGAGCTATTTCTATCTGAATACAGCTCTGAGTTATTACAGCCTGAGTTAAACTCGCTCTTATCTCACCCAGAAATAGTTTAGTGACTGAGAATCCCAAGTCCAGGACTAACTTTTCTGTTACTTTACAGTCAGAAAAAATAATAGCCATATTCAGTCTTTAATGGTCATCTATTCTCTCCCATATTCCCCCTTACTCCAGGAAAACAAAGAAATGTTGAAACATGTCTGCTGCTGGAGTTCACTCAACATTTCTGTAATTATCCCTGCTGAGAAACTCATTTTAGAGAGGGTTGGGTTTTTTCCTCAGAGAAGGGAAAACAGATTAATTCCTTGGCAACAAGATTCTAATTAATCAAAAATGTGGCTCTATTCATACTCAGATTCTTCATTACAATAAAATATCAGATGTTTACTGCTGAAATTATAGTCTTGATTCAATGCAAAATCAGGTGGCTCTTAAGATTTAATTATAAAAATAAAAATTAGTTTTATTGTCTCTGCATGAGTGTTTATCTCGATCTGTGATTCACTGATTATGGAGAGAAATGACTTAACGTGAGGCAGGACTTTCTGCAAACAACTGGAGAAACATGTTTATCTCCAACCCAATAATCTGTCAATCACCCTGGGAAACCATTCCCATACTGATATGGGAGCAGAGAACTGGCCTTGTACTGCCTCAGATTCATTCCAGCAATTATGTGAAGGAAAGCAAAATTTTCAAGAACAATCTGGCCTGTGTATAAAGACCACTCACGGCACTCACACTCCACCAAGGTCATTGCAGAGAGGTTTGCTTTTCAGGGCACACAAGTTTCCATCGTATCCTTTCTGATATAAGCAGCAGCTTTCCATGCCAAGACCCATCCATCGTTCCCTGCATTTTCTTTGGGAGCACATCTCTCTCCTGTTTAGCTCACCGAATAGGGAGCTTTTGTTTTTTCATGACTGAATGAACCTGACCCTGCCACTTGAGTCCACTCAAATCTGCCCTTCAAACCAAGACATGATTCTGATTTTGATTCATGTATTTAATTGCTTAAAACTGTCTGTCAATGCTGCTTTGTGCATCCTGTAAATTCTAAAGGAAAAATATTGAACCTTACCTGATAGTGTCTCTCTTTGATCATGTTTTCAGATGAAATCCAGATGTTGAGAAGTGAACTAAGAATCAGCAGTGGTGCTGGCTTTTCTATTCTTCCATGTGGTGCATGTGGTGAATGGGGAACAGAGATGTGTTTGAACCTTGCTTTTTTCTCCCCACTCCAGATAAAAAAATCCAAGAATTTACCTTTTTTTAATGTAAAGATAATTATTTAAATAGACTAAGAAAGGAATGCATATCTGCCTAAATGCATAAAGGGGACATACTCTTGCTCCCACAAGCTCAAGAGAGGGTGAAAAGCTGAGCTTTTAATATGCTCAATAAGTTTCTCCCTCACCCCATCCAGGCCTCTAATTTCGATAAAATTAATTTAAAAAAAATTAAAGGTAGCACCTTCTTCTCCTCAGAATTTTTAAAGTCTACACCGTCTTCTAGAATTAAGTAGCTTCCTCTGCTCCATCCCACAAAATTCATCTGGAAATCCTCCCTAGTAAGACAGTTGAATTTCCTCTCTACACAGGGACATTTGAACTTGTCTGTCCTATCTCCTCTTGGCATGGCCTTAACCACAGTAGAATACTCCCAATTCTTCTGCTGAAGCTCTTTCACTTGTAGAGCATAATGGACTTTTTATTGGGACAGAGAAAGAAAGACATTGCAATTGAAAACTGGGGGCAGCCACATGCCATTCTGGCCCTACATCGAACAATGTACAGGTATTTTGTGTGAAACACTGGAGGCACAGGAGCATCTTCTCACAGATGAAGGTGCTGTAACAGATTTTAATTCTTTTGCACTCTTTGGCCCAATAAATGTTGGCTTATCTATAATGCAGAAAATTTAAAATAATTCCAGGCATAGCCAGAGGCAGCTGTTTTTGTGCAGTCTGCAATCAACTGAATTGAGCAAGGATTTTAGAAAATCTAAGCCCAGTTTTGAAATAATAAGCACCCTAATTGCTGGAAAAATCTGTCATTGTGTATTTTGTGGTTGTGAACAGCATATCAAAACAGAGTCCTTGTTTCGGCTGATGCTCCTGGATGCTACTGTAACAAGAGACAAGAGACAGCAAAAGCAAATAGGTGTAAAAACCAACTGGTTGTTGCCCCAGCCTAGTGACAAACCTTCACCCTCAGTCTCGGGATGTGCTGGGTGCAGGTTCACACCACCAGGCATCATTTCACACCACAAAGTTCTCCAAAGAGGAGCTACCCTTTCTTAAACTATCAACAAGGAGCCCATCTTTTGCTGGTCAGGATGCACAGCAAGCTTCCCTCAGGATAAATGGTCCTTGAAAAAGGTGCCTGTGTGACTGTTAACAGCCCATTATACCTCATCTCAGGAGTGCAGCCCGCCAAGTGTCTTTCCAGGCCCCTGTCATTTTAATGGACAACTCTCAGTTGTAGCCAAACACTGTATCAGTCCCTCCAGGGGGAAAAGGAGCAAATGCTGCACATAGTGTACACCTGACTGACAGGCCACATTCTGGAGTGCAGCCAGGAGGGTATTCACAGTGAAAACCCCAGTTCATCATAATCTTCACTGGATGCAGAATTTTCCCATGTCAGATTATTCAGAAGAAAAAAAGGCTCTTTGTTAGAGTGCCACACATTTTCCTGCATTCTCCAAGGGGGAAAAAACAAAACAGAACAAGATAGCTAAGAAATGAATATTCAAATGCATTTAAGTTGGGTTTTTTCCCCCTTTGTATCTCCACAAGAAAATATCCTCAGAGAATTATAATTTCTGTGAGGCTGCCAAGCAGAGCAAACCGGATTTTATTTTGATGGGCACACCACAGTGTGTATTTATCATCCTCTGCGCCTTCTTGGAGCACAAGTATTACTGCATTGTACCGTCTATGCCAACAACCTCATCTGGAATATTATAGTGCCCAGAGAGCACCCTAAATGTATTTGTCTAGTTATTAGCTTTAATTGCCAGGCTTTCAGCAGGAATACAATGAAAAGGTAATAAACACAAGTTTCCTTTAATAATAGAGGACTGTAAGTTATTTTCTCATACAGTTCTAGATTAATGTATATTTGATGACATACTTTTTTCCAATAAAAATATTTCAAAAGTGTGAAACGTGGCTTTAATATCAAAAAAAAAGAAACACCCTTTAAAACCTGATGTTAACAAAATTTTTTATTTCTCTTGACTTTTGTGGTATTTTTATCAAAACCTTCACTGCAAGGCTTTGGTAAATGACATTTTACAGTCATTTTAAGTAAGAAAACTTGTTCATTAATCACAACATGAAGCTAAACTTATTTTAACAATACAAATTACAAATAGGTTTTGAAAAACAGCACTTGAAATATTTTGTCTACAAAAAACTATTCAGTTATTTTATAAACTGAAACTCTCAGGAGCCCTTTCCTGTTGGGGAGGGGGTAGGGTGTCTTTGAAAAGTCTATGAAAGTTAAAGGTCAAGTTAGTCATTCTTCTTGCTTGCTCTCTTGTCCTCACTCACATCTGCCAGTTCTCCTTGGCAGCTCGACTGTCATTAGAATTTAAAGCACAAAGTATTTCATATTAATAAGACAAAGCTTTGCAAAAATTCTCAGTCCCCTCGTAGGTTAGAATCACTTTCTAGCAGCAGCCTAAGAGGCTTCCAAGCAGAGTGTAAGCTCTGCTGGGATTTTAACTGGAACAACACAGATTAGAATTTATGAGTAAAACCCTCCTGACCATCTTCTGTTTGCAAGAGTGGACAAATGTGTCAGCACTTGCTGTGCCAGCAAATGATACCTTGGTAGATTTATGCAGCAAGAGATTCAGTGAGAAAGTTATAATGAACCTCTGAGCATATTTAAGGAAAAGCAACTGCCAGAGATTAAGCCAAAGATAATTACTGTTGACATGTTTAATCCCTTTGTAGCAGATGAAATAATTCAGCTTGTTTGAGATGCTACATGCAGAATATAGAGGAGTGTTTCAATAGATATAGCATTTGGAATAGGAGATGGCAGGTGCGAGTAAAGTCTATTTCAGATATTGTGGGCTTTGTGGTGGATTTACTGAACTCAAGCAGCATTTTTGTAGGGGAAAAAAGAAAAAGGTTATCTGTGCAGTGCTGAACAAATCTCTCTACACACAAAAGAAATGGACTACTAGCCAACAGACAGAAAAGTCTGTTTTCAACTCATAAAAGGATTTTGTGTTTAATTGCACACAGAAGAAGCTCAGAATCCCCTATTCCCTTTATGTCATTATACTGCATGACATTTCCAAGAAGTAAGGAATTTTTATTACCCATTTCACAATGTGGAATCCACAGCACAGACAAGCTAAGAGTCTGCCTTTCCTATGGACTTATTACAAGGAAGACTGGTGTCGCCAGAACAGAGAGATTTCTCTGAACAATTTTTCCTGCACTCTGTAGGCCTTGCTTGCCATGGAAGTGACAAGCATGTATTGTTTATACTTATAGACTGTGTGAAAATATGTGATGTTTATACTTGTTAGCTGTGTGTCTAATTATAAGGTTTGAGAACATAATATGTTTATAGAAAGAAAACCTTGAGAAACTAGAGATAAAGGTACACCTGCAGATTTAGGAAAACCTCTAAAAGCAGATTAATTAGAAAGAGCTTTTTATGCCAAGAATGATTTCAGGTCGCATGGACAGAGCTTCAGATCCAATAAACTGAGAGCATTAGACGCGTGCACAAACTGAGCTATCCAATCGTCTTGTTGTGAGCATGTACCCTGAGCAAACTAAACTGTATAAAAGTTAACTGATTTAAATAATAAATTGGACATTTTGCCTGATCACACTGGTCGTTTGCATGCGTTCCTAAACCTCTCCATCAACAGACTGGAAACAGGGCACGTGGTGCTGAATACCTTTGAAAAAAGCAGAAGGTCATTCAGCGGCGTAATCCTTTCAGCTGGGAACATGGCAGAAAGCAGGAAAGAGGAATGCTGAGTCCTTGTTTAATGTGTTCACCTGTACATCACAAACTTAGAGCTAATTACAATGTGCACTCATGTCCCAGTGCGGGTGCCTGTCATGTCCTTGTCACTGTGGTACCTGGCAGCCAGCAAGAACACACCTCTGGGATTACCCAGAGCAAGCTTAAGAGAGTTGATGTGAAACAAATGAGCTATCAGAAGCTAGAGCAAGAGAACCTACAAGCAAGAAGTCCCCTAAGATGAAAAGGTGGCCCAAGTTAGAAAGGCAGAGCTGGACAGAAGGTTTAAAGCAAGACACGTGAAGAGCAAACTCAAAGAAACAGCTTTCAAATATGATACAGTACAAAAATTCAGGAAAAGGAGAACTACACTGACATGGAGAAAAATCTTCAAATAGAAAATACTATTAACGTTCTCAAACTATATTAATTCCTGATGTAAATCCTCTGAAACCAGTCAGTTTACAGTAGAGGAAGATGTCTTGATGTGAATGCAACATTACTCCAACTCGATGAGTTATGCCAAACAATTCAACATGAGAATATTGAGAATCTATTCAGTTGAGCCAGAGGAGTGAAGTATGTCTGTGCAATGTCAGTGTAGTCTGCTTAGTTAGTCCCACAGTGCAGAGTATTCTGCTATTGACATGCCATTTAAAATTGCATGTGTCATTTCTCAGTTAGAGCACTGAGGGAGGAAGGAATTGGTCTAAGAATCTGTGGTTTGAACAAACATTAACTTTTGAATGTGTCTGTGTAGTAGGAATCCTTTTGAATAAAAAATTAGATGCTGCTTTTTGATAAGAACCTAATGAAATCACATCTTAAGAAAAATGCTTCATAAGCTGCTTTAAGAATCCACACTGGATTCCACTACAAATACGTGACAGAATAAATACAAAATAAATGAAGCATTTTCAGTAGCACAATCACTTGGGGAAATAAGATCTTCCAAAGGCTCCTGCAAATAACAATATAATATCAAGCCCTTTTTTTTACACATAAAACATTTGGGTTGGGAATTAACTTCTTTTGTTGCATAGTCCTTCCAAGTTTTTGGTTGAACAGTAATATTAGATACTACCTAATGATATCACATGTGCTCAACCCATATTCAACAGTAACCTCTGTGATAGCACAGCAGAGTTTGTGACATTATCCATAATAACACCGCCTGATGCCATCAAAGTAGCCCTAAAAAAGCACCTCTTTTCAGCAGATCCCAGCTGAAAATGAACCACCACAGCCCCTCCCAACTGCTTGGTTCATACACAAGCGCTACTGATACTTCTCATCTCTTAGACATTTATCCTCATCTTTATTGCTCCTGCCTCATCCTCTCTGAGCATTTATCTTCTCATCTTCCTTTCAATCATCAGCAAAAGGCAGTGCAGGGAGAATATCTAACACAAAGAAGCTTGGGCTGATGGGCACTGACACTTGCAGAGTAGATGCCTGTAAGACCAAGGCACACAATGTGCAATGGATCTGCAAGTTCTGTAGAAGCGGTGTTGTTTTCCTTATGTGTATATATATATATATATATATTTATAAACAATGCGGGTTCTGTCACTGTTGTAAGAATTTTTTTTTCAGGAATAGAGTTGACCCCATATTTTAGCTGGGCTGTGAACTTCAGTGAGTTGGGTGGAAAGCATACAAAGTAATAAAAAAAGAATATAAATAATAAAGAATAAAAAAATCTAATCCTCTAGTTCAAGGACATGAAGCAAGCAGGCTTTTGCTCCAACTTACCCTTCGGATTTGGATCACGAAATAACTCTGTGAAAGACTTGTCTGTATGTTTCTCCTTGGCAAGCAGAGTTCCTCTTAATTTCTCAAAAATATTGATTCATTTAAATGGCCATGAGTCTCAACTCTTAGTAGAGATAGCTCATCTCTGAAATGTCGAAACAACAAAATCTACAGTACACTAAAATATACCTGTGAAATGTTTGACTACAAAGAGTAGAATGCATTTGAAGTAGAAACATGCTCTTTACTGAGTACTCTAAACTCTTAGCTCTAGATGCTTAGCACCATTGCTAAGAAAGTGCCCTGTGTTTGATCTTGAATAAACACACATTTCTAGGCTGTTATCTTCTTTTTCTAATAATTCATCTTAGCAGAAAGAATATACCTACAGGAGTGAAGCACCCTAAACACTACATCTCTATTTCTCTTTGTACCATGCTATTACTATTCTTGCAGTGTAGTTTGTGGTGCATGCATTAAGTTTTAATTAGCATTCTCTGAAATTAGCATGCCTGAAAAAGGCATTTGTTTGTTTAGGAATCCAGGTTTCCATAATGTTTTGGTTTTGTTTCCTTCCCAGCCTTTGCCTCAGTTTGACCAGATGATTTAATTTCCCTAATTTTAAAAGATAATGTAACAACTGAAAGCAAATAAACTCAAGTTAAATTAAATCAGCCTGTTCAATAATATGCCTTAATATGATTTAATTTTATGCAGACTAATGAATACAAAATTATGTAGGGCTGGCGCAAAGCACTCCACAGGGCCTTCTGGAGCAGGGACTGCCACCTCCTGATCCCTGTGCCCTGCACAAAGCACGGCTCCCTCACCCAGATTTGGGGCTGCCACTTATTTCTCCCTCATCGCTTCTCCCAGCACACCAGTTCCCAGGCTGGCACATGGCAGCAGTGATTCCTTTGGGTTCCTGCATGCAACTAAGGCTGTGTATGTCAGCTGTGGAGCTGATCTCACTGACCACCCAGGCCATGCAGCTGCCCAGAGAAGCTGTGGATGCCCCATCCATGGAAATGTTCAAGGTCAAGCTGGATGAAGCATTGAGAAAACTGGTCTGCTGGAAGGTGTCCCTGCCAATGATAGTGGAACTGGATGATCTTTAAGGTCCCTTCCAACCCAAACCACTCTATGATTCTATGACTACACGTTGCTGTCTGCAGAGATATCAGATGGCAAAAATACCTGAGATCGCTTTTAGACATTGTTTTTTCAGTCTGCCACGTCATTTATTTGCCATCATTTCCCTACTACTTCCCTATTTAATCTTTGAAAAGTTTGGGTTTTTTTTAAAAATCATTTAAAAGCCATTTAGTGGTGCTATACCCTGTACAAAATCACATCTCAAGGATGAAGGATCACCGCCTCCCTAAGATCTTGCTTTATGGTGAACTTGCCTCCGGATGCCGCAAGAGAGGAGCCCCAAAGAAAAGATACAAGGACTCCCTGAAACAACATCTCAGCCTTGGCCATATTGATCATCATAACTGGTCTACTCTGGCCTCAAATCGGGAGGCCTGGAGACACACCATCTACAACGCTGCCGTTTCCTTTGAGAAC
>NW_016690310.1:994904-1050542 GCF_001604755.1 Lepidothrix coronata | reverse complement strand
ACTTCTGGAGGGTATCTTGTCCAACCCTCTGCTTGAGCAGGGCCACCTAAAGCCCCTTGCTGAGGACCATCTGGACAGCTTTTGAATATTTCTAAGGATGGAGATTCCACCACCTCCCTGGGTACTCTGTAAGTGATCTTATACATGGAATTACCTAATAAGAATGATTTCAGTAAAATTCTCTATGTATTTTGGCTTTATGTGAGCCATTAATTACAATTCCTCTTGACAGAAGTACAGCATCACATCCATGAAGCAAATGAGCACAAGATGCTGAACTTTACTGCCTTGTGATCACACTAAAATCAATCCATTATTGACAACGTGTTCATACTAGAAAAAAAACTCAGAGTAGAGCATGCAAAGCAAACCAGATTAGTGCTTTCTTTAGAACAGTTCATCACTAATGGAAGAGGAAAATGTCTATGGGCAGAGAAGGAGGGATGCTTAACTAGAATGCAGGCACTGGAAGCACTTAATTTTACATATTCTACACTTATTTACCACCTCATCGTTCCTTTGATTTGACCAAATCACTAGGATATGTCACACATTCTCTTTAATCCACTTGATGATGCTTCAAGTAACACTTTAGCTGAACCAGCAGAGATAAAATTACCTATCACTCTCCAACACTGATTTCTGGCATCAGGTGGTGTCTTGATTAAGCACAATACTTGAAACCAGCAAACATCCCAGACAAGGATGATCACACAAGAGCCTTCGAGGTTATACATTAAAAGACCTGCTATTAACTTGCTACAGGTGCCTTTGGTTGCCATGTCAGGGTCATAGGATTTTTAATCCTTGTGCTTTTTTCTCTAGAAGGTACCTTAGCAGAGAATGGAATCATTGTTTCTTATGCCCAGGGCTGCAGAGAGCAACTCAAGCAAGAGCAAAGGAAAATACAAATACAAATACTACAAATACTTTAAATTGATGGCTGCAACAGAGCACACCCTTGACAGCTCCACATAATTCCATAATCTCAAAAAGGCAAAGGCAGTATCGTGCTAAGGAGGATCACAAAAGAGGCACACAAGTTACTAAAAGAAAAATTATTTCAATAATGGTAATAATGGTAGCAATTCGTTTAATCTCTGCTTTAAAATGTCTGATACTCTCAAAATGACCAGCTTTTAAGGCTAAATTTGAGACCAGGAAATATCTCCCCTGAACAAAGGTCACAAGAGATACTGTGGTGTTTGAACAGAGATAATGGCTTCTTGATTAGGGGATAGAGGTAATTTTCAAAGCTCAGCATAAATGAAATAAGTAATCAGGTGATACTTGAATGTAAAAGCCTGATTATTTTTTCCAGTTTGATTTTTGAAACATGTTGAATGCATTTTCTCCTCATTTAAGTAACTCAAATTCCATGCACGTTGCATGTGGTCATACCCGGGGAAAAAAAAAAGGAAAGATAGCACATTATTTTTTTAGCATTTGTAATTGTACTTGGTATTTATAATTGTAATTAGTATATATAATTGTAATTAGTATGTATAATTGTAATTCTTGTAAGTCGCACAGCAGCTCTGGGTTACCAGGACACAACAATCACACCTTCTAGTGCGTCTTTTACATAAAAAAGCCAGTGCACAATCAGTGCAATTGGATCAAAGCACAAACAAGGGAAAAGAGCAAATGACCACTCAAATCCTACTTCTCCCTTTTTAATGTGGGGCGTGTATGCCCTGCCAGAGAATAAAACTTTGCTGCTACATGGCTGGTGATGCCAAGGAGTGAAGGTCACTCAGGGTCTTTTTTTTTTTTACTTGAGTTTACAAGCTTTCAGATTTTCCTTTCAGAAAATTACACAGTTGCATTTAAAGGTTTTGCCTTTATGCAATCCCAGCTCTGGTAAAAAGAACACCCAAGGCGAGGTGGGTTTGCATCCTAAACGCCTGCCTGCAGAGCAGGGGTGTTGTAACCCCTGTGATAAGGACAAAGGGGACCTTATCACTGCCTACAAGTCCCTGAAAGGAGGTCGGAGCCAGGTGGGGGTCGGGCTCTTCCAGGCAACAGGTGAGAGGAGGACAAGAGGATATAGTCTTAATCTGTGCCAGGGGAGGTTTAGGTTGGACAGTAGGAGGAATTTATTTACCGAAAGGGTGATTAGATATATTGGAACGGGCTGCCCAGGGAGGTGGTGGAGTCACAATTCCTGCAGTTGTTAAAGGAAGGACTGGACGTAACACCCAGTGCCATGGTCTGGTTGACACGGTGGTGTTGGGTCACAGGTTGGACTCGGTGATCTCAGAGGTCTTTTCCAACCTAAATGATTCTGTGACAGGCGGCACCAGACGGCTGCGGACTTCATCCTGGGCACACTAATGCCTCTTGCCCAGAGGCTATCGCAAGCGCTCCCACCCACCGCGAGCCCCGCAATCGCTCAGCTATTCACATTTTTTTCCCTCCTTTTTGCTGAGCGAGGAGTGCAGGGCCGCGGCCGTCGGGGGTCCCAGCCGGGAGCCTCCGGACCGGGGCGCGGACACCATCAGTGTATGGTGTTTCAAACACAGTGTGCGGGGTGTTTCGAACACGATGTGCGGAGTGTTTCAAACGCGGCATGTTAAACCACGGTGTGTTTCGAGGGGTGCGGCAACCGCGGGGGCCCCGCGGGCGGCACCCCGTGAGGGGGCGCGCGGCCGGCGGGGGAGGCGCGAGGGGCCCGCGCGGAGCCCGCGCGGGGCGTGCGGCCCCTGAAGGACGGGGACCGGGCGAGGCGGCGGCGGGTAAATTGACTCCGCTAAACCGCCCGGCGCCCCTCACGCCCGGGCCCGCCCGCTGGGCCCCGCGACCCTGCCGGCCGTTGGGGCGGGCGGGAGACAGGGAACCCGCCAAAGCCCCAGCCCGAGCCCCGCCGGCGCTCGCCCAGCGGCGGGAGGCGGGAGGAGGAGGAGGAGGACAAGGGAGGGAGGGAGCGGCCACGGAGGCGCCGCGCTCCCATTGGCCGCTTGGGGCGCAGCGCCGCGCGCTGATTGGCTGCCCCACCCCTCCCACCCGCCCGCGGCGGCTCCGCGCGGTGAATTCAAACCGGGCTCCGGGAGCGGCCCCGCGGCGCGGGCGGTCCCGGGGCGGGCGGCGGCAGCGGTGCTCCCGTGGGCCGTCGGCGCTGCCGGCCCGTGGGGTGCGCGGCGGGAGCACAGGGCGGCGTGAGCGGCACCTTCCGGGTGTTCGAACGGGCTCCCGGGCGGGGCCGATGGGCGGCGCTGGGCTGGGCCGAGCGGGGCGGGGCCGAGCCGTTGGGCGGCGGGCGCGCGCGGGCTGGGGCGGGAGGCGACGGGACGAGCCCGGGAGCAGCGGGAGCCGGCCCGGCACCGCCTCCCCCGCCAAGCAACGCCTCCCTGCAGAGCCGGCAGGACCTGCGATGCGGAGCGGCGCGGCAGGACCGGCGGGTGTCGCCTGCTGAGGCGGCGGGAGGATGCGGCCGGCGGGCGGGGAGATGGGCACCGGCGACAAGGTAATTCCCAAGTCCCGGGCGCCTTCCCGCGGCGGCGGTGACAGCCCCGGTGTCCGTGCTCGGACCTTCGAGGGGCGAAGCCGCCTCAGCCCGAGCGATCACGCGTAGAAACCGCGGGACGGCAGAAGCCGGGCGCGTGTTACCTTCGCTTTAATCCCTGTCCGTAACGAAAGTTCCTAAAACTTCACCTCTGACGACCTTTATCCACCGAGTCCCTAAGGAGCACTATTTCTTCCTGGTTCCCCTCTCCTTCTTTTCTTTTTTTCCTTGATGAAAGCTGTGTGGAGGAGCAGGTACGATAAGCAGGTCACGTCCGTCTCCAGCATTCAGCGGTGCTGTGACAGGGAAGTTGCCGCTGGAAGAAGGTCCCGCGGAAGTGGGGCAGCGCTGGGCTGAGCCCGCTTCCCGTGCGGGTCCGGGCTTGCGAGCCCGCCTGGAACCCCGGGAACCTCCCTGAGATGAGCTCTAGGAGCTCCAAAGACCCCCGGGAACTCCAGAGACCCCTGACCCAGTCCTTGGAGGGCTCCAAAACGCGGACCGCGCATGCGCGAATATACGGCGCCAAAAGTAAAGGGGTTCCAGCAGGGAAACCACACGAGGAAGTGGATCGGTTCCTGGTCCCAGAGATCCTTCACTCTCTCTCCCTCTTTTCCGCCTTTATTCCCTCCTCTCTTGTTTTCTCTAGGCAAGCGCCGCAATCATATTCCACCCCTTACTTCGCACCGATTTTGGAGCTTGTTAAAGTTCTTTGTAAAAGTTAAGGGCTTGTTAGCCAACACTTCTGTGGCTCTATAGTGGGCTGGCTGCCGGAGTTAAGGCGGCTATATAATAAAGGATGAATTCCCTGACACGTACGCTGATGTCTGTTCAGCCCAACAAGAATTTATAAGGAACATCACACCCACTGAAAATGTGTTTCAGCCGTTCTTTCATAGCTCTGCTATGCATTAACATTTGTTCTGACTGTATTTGCCCCAGAGGGAAAGAAAAGGAAAATTACCTAAGGAATAAATGCCACAGGCCCCGAGCCTTAAGCTCCAGGCACAAAAATGGTTTTCAGGGACAGGGCTTGTTGGTTCAGAGCAGGACTGGAACCATTGCACAAAAAATGCAATGGTCTCTGTGCCCCCTTTGGCTACTATTGATCAGTGGATTGTTGGTTTTTAATCTCACCATTGTTCTCTTTCTTGGTCTATAGGAAAATGAGCCTTCTGAGCCACACAGAAATGTACTGAAAACCCCTTTGAAACAAGCAGCTACCTCACAGGTGGTACTGACAGAGAGACAGCCTGACTGTCAGCCACTAACCACACCCCCAAAACCTAAGGAAACCTCTCCAGCAGAGCCATGGACACCTACTTCCAACTTGAAAATGCTGATTAGTGCGGCCAGTCCTGAGATTAGGAGCAGAGAACAGAAAAAGCAACTGTCAAACAGTTCAACTGAGGTTCTACAGGTGAAACACTGTTTGCAGGTATTTTTTTTTTTCAAGTTAGCTGAAGGCTGTTTATTCAGTATAAAAAGTTGTACATTGACGTAACAAAACTTTTTTTAAGTTTTGATTTTGGAGCATTTACCAAATATAAGTAAGGATATTGACTAGTTACATACAACAGGTAATGTTCTGGTTTAATTTCACAGCTGCCGAGGACAAAGGGAGAACACCGGGCCTTTGACAGTGCTAACAATGAAGCTGTTAAATATCTGTGTTTACATATTGTCAAAAATCTCAAATTCTCTTTTTCTCATTCCCATGTAGGAGCACTTATTGGGAGATGAATATGAAAAATCTCAGCCAAGTCGCAAAGAGAAAAGCCTGGGATTGCTGTGTCATAAATTCTTAGCTCGATATCCCGATTACCCCAGCGCCGCACAGAAAAGTTACATTTGCCTTGACGAAGTCACTGAAGAGCTACGTAAGTTGCTGTACATGCTGCTAAAGATTTCTTCGTGCAAATGTGCCAATAACTTGCTGTTTGTGTTAGTTCATTTTTGCTCCATAAAATGTTGAATGCTTACTGTATTCTCTCAAACTTATTTAAATCCAGTTTTAAACTCCTCATTCTTAGAACAATTTTTTTAAAATGCTAAAGTTTCTTCAATGAACCGAACTGAGAAACTCTGAATTCTGTTTCATATTAAACATCTACATTATTGCTGATACCATGAATAATCAGTTGCAATTTTTTGGATCTAGAGATTAGTGGTTGGGATTTGGCAGCAGGAATTTGCATTTCTCAAACTGAATCCACAACTTCCTGTCCAACCATGACATCAAAGCAAGAAACTATTTTCTGCCTTTGATGATGCAATATAAAAATAGTGATATAAAATGAGAAAGTTAAATTATCAATGATTTTCAGAGACTCTAAGTTGCCAACATCAAGCTGAAGCTTTTGTAAGCCAAAAAGCTATGCAGTTACAGTATTCTACAGATTACAAACTGGTAATAGTTATAAAAATTTTAAAGCATTGTGATTTATATTTTTTTGTACTTTGTACAAAAGAACATCTCTTTTAGAAAATGCCTACTCAAAAACAAGAATTTCACAGAAAAAAAAAAAGAAAAGGACAGTGTGTTAATCGAATAATGTATCAAAAAAAAAAAAGGCAGTTACCTACCATAAGTTTCCAAGGTTATTTAAGGGGACAGTCTAAAATCAGTACAATGAATAATTAAAAATGCTCTGTTTTTTTTTAAAGCTGGATTCAAACCCATCTAATGGCTTTTCTGGCAACAGTAAGTTTTATTACTTAAGGAATGCTGTAAGCCAAGTACAACTGTGGAACAGCGAGTCTTTCCATATCTGAAGCAAGAATTATTTTCCTTGCTGGCAAGATCTATGAGGGCTATTTCCAGAAACTTTTCTAACAAGGAATTGGCAAAAATGGTTTAGAAGGAAGGATAGGGATCTGTTGCAGGTAAATGTGTGACTAAACATATTTTGTGTAGTAGAGATGTCATGTTCATCTTTTTCTTTCCCAGATGTTGAACGCAGGCGCATCTATGATATTGTGAATGTGCTGGAGAGCCTGCACATGGTGAGCCGCCTGGCCAGAAACAGATATGTTTGGCACGGGAGACATAACCTCCCCCAGACCCTGCAGGCTCTGAAAAAAGTTGGAGAAGAGAACAAATACATACAGCAAATTCAAATGATCAAGAAAAGAGAGTACGAGCATGAATTTGATCCTGACGGTGGAAGGAATGAAGAAACGGCAAGTTCTCTTGGCTCAAGTGAACAATCAGAAATGTCTTTTGTTGAGCTCCCAGGAGTGGAATTTCGTGCTGGTAATAATTCTCTATTGTGCCAAGAATAATATGTGTTTGTAATGATAAATATCCATGAACTTTGAAAAAACATTTGTTGGCCTTTTTTTTCGGAGATGGTACTGCCCCAAAGGCACCACAACTGTTTGTGGGGAGAAAAAGTGCTCTGCACTCTTTCACTTGTCTTATTCATTCAATTCTTGCACATGTAGTTTGTTTTTACAGGGCAAGAACAAGGGAGCATCAGGTGAAGCTATCAAATATACCAACATACAATCCCAAAATACACCAAATGTATCAAATATACCAAAATACAACCAATTACCATTGAACTGTTATAAAGCCAGAAGTTACTAAACAAAAAGCATAAATTAATTTTTTTTAATTTAGGTTTGAGTCATGGAAGAGATTTTAATTAAGGGTCGAGCATCTTTAAGAGTACAAGTTGTCAGACAATAGGAAATGTATATGGGGGGTACATCACACTCTCTTCTGTGTAGTTAGACTTGGTATGCACCCAGTTATCTGGCTCTTGTCATGATTCTGGAGTTCACATTGGCCCTGTCTAGTCACTGTGTTGTTTGTTCTTGTAATTATTATTACTGACAATTTTTTTCAGTGTTTTAGAAATGTTTGTGGCTGGTGTGTCACTTAATACTTTAATCTTTTCTCCTGTCTGCTGCAGCATCAGTAAATGGCAGGAAATACAAATCTTTACGAGTGATGAGTCAGAAATTTGTGATGCTGTTTCTTGTTTCAACACCTCAAATAGTGAGCCTTGAAGTTGCTGCTAAAATCTTGATTGGAGAAGACCAGTTAGAAGACTTAGATAAAAGCAAGTTTAAAAGTAAGTAAATATAAAGCTTAAACTAAGTGAATGATTCCAGTATTAGTTCATATAACGTAAAATACTGTCATATTTTTCCTACCATAAATATATTTGAGCCTCCAAAAACTCACTAAACATCTTGTGCTGTTTATAAGAGGGACCCACTTGTATAGTCATTGATACCTAATGCCCACAAGAGGAAAAGTCCATTAAATTTTCTGTCCTGAAGTAATGCCACAAGGCTCCTCATTGGTAACAATTTCTTTCCTCAAGAGACCTGTCAGAAGGTTTTCAGCATCATTTCACCAAAGATGCCCCACAATTATTCAAATCTATGTTCTGGTCATATAACTAACTTGGTGGAAATATAAAGAGATTCTGTAAAAGTCCTGCTAGTAACTTAAATGTCAGAGGAAGTGAAACCAAAAGCTCTAACTGCCAATTATTTCTTCATTCTTTTATCCTGCTCTCAGTTCCCTACACACTTCCTCTCCATTCAAATGGAAAGGTACTTCTAGGTCTAGGTCTGTACATGTGTAATAATTAAAACAATTAAAAATGTGCCTGCTTTTGAAGGATCAAGAATTAATTGTGGATTTCATTAAAAATTAGACCCTTCCTTGATTTTTTTTTTTTTTGGTGGAATTGTATCTATGTAAAAAGTGATCCTCACTGGTTTGAGTTCATAATTTCTTTTTCACTCCCTCCTGGCAACACAGAGAGGATGGATGGTTAGTCAGTGGGGTTTTTTATTTGTTTTCAGTCTTCCTCCATAAAGCCTGTCTCACAATAAAAGCATTTTCAGGGCATTCCAGCCATGTGCCTGTATTTCAGGTATCACATATTTTACCATGTTCTTGGTTACAAAGCACAGTCCCAAGTTCCATAACTTGCTAGACTTTTAAATTTTCAGTAGCAGAAGCTTAGGCCTAAGCCCATTCACTTTACCTTCTAGAAATCACTTGTAATTTGACTTCAGCCTAAAACTTTTCCCTAATAGCTTAACCTAGAGACAGTGAAGAACATGCAGGATGATTATCCTGTTGGATTTTAGTCTCTCTGCCCTCCAGTTCCCACATTTGCCATTGCATGTGTGTACCTCCCTTTTAATCTACTTATTTTTACTGCGGAATTTGTATAGATTTGATCATTGCACAGGAAAATGGGTTTTTTTCCCTGTATTTAGCGTAATAAACTTCGCAGCATTTTCTTTTCCAGATCTATATCTAGGTCATTCTATTTTACATGTAAACTTTGTATCACAATATGTTATTTTATTGTGTAAATACCTGTTCCACAAAATTGTTTTCACAAAAAAAATTATAAAGCTTTTTCCTTTTAGCCACCCTTTTTCATCTCATATATACTAACCTGTTAATTGGAATTGCCTTACTTTACATTTATTTATTTTTATTTCATTTCAGCCAAAATTAGGAGACTTTATGACATAGCAAATGTTCTCAGCAGCCTGAAGCTTATCAAGAAAGTTCATGTTACAGAGGAGAGAGGTAGAAAACCAGCATTCAAGTGGACAGGACCTGAGGTCTTGCCAAACATTCAGGGTAGGTGTATGTGTCATTTCCTTTTGTTCTGCTGATGATTTTTGATTTTTTGTTTGTTTTCTCTATTAGAATTTCTAGATCAAAAGACAGAATAACTAAGCAGAAAGTCTTTTACTAGTCACATCTCTGTCCTTAGTCCTTGACAGCACAGCACACCAGTATCTATTTCCACAAAGTAGATGTTCTCATACTGAGACTCTTGAATTCCATGTTTGCTGCTGCTAGTACTTCAGTAATTATAAGCCAGGCTCAAATAATTGCTTTTAATTACTGAATCTGCATATTATATATATTTTCTCCTTTTTTCCTGCATTTTAGATACAAAACTTGAAGCAACTTCTATAACCTGTTCCCCACCTGTTTCAGAATCTGTCCCTTCCAAAGAGCACTGCTCAAAAAACCTTTTTCCTTCAAAAGGAAAGCAAAACTTCACTCGGCATTCATCTCTAATAAAGTTAGTTAAGAGTATAGAAAATGACAGAAGAAAGATCCAGTCTGCTCCAACCAGCCCAGTTAAAATGAGTACAAGTACGTATCTTTTTTTAAGTTTGTTTTTAAGTCAGATCCAGTCTTGCATTAAATATGTGGGCTTGCTTTGTTGTGGAAACTCTGCTTTGGGCTATCCTCTCTAAACAGTTCTTCTATATTCCAGAAAATTGGCAGAAAATTACCTATCAATGTTCATATTCTCGTTAAGGATCCTCCCTGGGGGCTTTAAAATTCATCCAATTGATCAAGTCAAGTCTGGTCTGCAGTTTGAGGATAATAGGTCTTAGTGCTTTGCTGTTGAATGTGTTTGCTACATTAAATAAAGAAGTCTCCTCAAATTAAAGTTAAATTTTAACTTCTACATTTGATGTACTAACAGTTTTGATTTGATTTTCCTTTTCCCACCAGGTACGTATCAAAATTTACCAGTTTTCCCAAGTACAATAACTCAGCTTCCAGCAATCGCTAAACCGCAGCTGGAAGGACAATCCAAGTAAGTTTGCACAAGTGTTAAGGTGAGAAGCTTTATGATGGCACTGGCCATTAAGTTAAAATTATGCTCAGTTTGAGTGGGGCAATAGTCTGCAAAAACAGCTAACCATTGGTACTGCAGGCTATTTATTCACTTACTTTCTGTTCAGTGGATTGAGAAGTACAAGTTCACATTAAGTCTTTGTACTACAGAAAATAATTTGTCAGGGCATTCATTTCTACCTGAAGGAATTAAAATATGTTTGGGCTTTTTTTTGTTTGTTTTGCTTAAGGACAGCAGAGGAGATGCAAATGAAATGTGTCCTGTCCTCACCTGAGGCAGTCCCCAAGCCTGAACCCCCTCAGCAGCCAACTCCCAGCCAGCCCCTGGGGGTCTGCCCTGCAAGCCACAGCTCAGTCTCACCAGTAATCCTACCTCATCCTCACTCTGGGATGTCATATGCAATATATCTGCATCCTTCTCAAGCCCACACTGTGACAACCTACAGCCCAGGTTTCATGTTGCAGCCTCTACCATGTGCTAATGTAACTGGAATTAAGAATAATAATTCAAAAGTATTAAATAAAATAACCACTGAGGAAGGGGACAATCAGATCGCTACAGCTGAGTCAACAAAGCCTTTGGCAGCTGAAGAAAGACCAGAGATTAAATCAGAAACTTCATCACAGAGGTGCCTTAAAAGATCACAAGCATTACAAGAGAATAATTTAATTAAAAGGCATAGAGGTGATGAGGAGAGCCTTGGTACTTCTTTGGTAAGTTAAATTAGTTTTAAAATGCCATTTCAGAGCTTAATGGTGTTGCCACCTACTCATTTTCAAAGTGATTTAGAAGCCTGCCAGTGTGTGTAGGTGTTTTTAATAACATTATGTTTGAAGAGATGATGTTCATTTGTTCTACTTGCTGATGTTGGAGGGCCTGGTTTTGGCTCTAAGAACATGTGTCAAAGTGTACAGATGTTAGTCAAAACAACTCCCAAAACATGTCAAGACTTTACCTATTTATATTTTACC
This sequence comes from Lepidothrix coronata, assembly GCF_001604755.1. NCBI lineage: Eukaryota > Metazoa > Chordata > Aves > Passeriformes > Pipridae > Lepidothrix > Lepidothrix coronata. The sequence goes on along the minus strand of NW_016690310.1, from coordinate 1,039,419 downwards.
TATTTATACCTATTTTTCCTGATTAGGTCAGATCGAGAGTGGGGTTGGAAGGTCCCTTCCAACTCAAACCATTCTAGTACTCCATGAACTTACTGGCACCCATTCTTGGCTTTAGAGGTGTTAGGAGGGAAAGTGGACACATAAAAGTCACTGGACAGGGAACATCCCCAAATCCTAATGCCTTCTAAATATTTCCACCCAATGTTGTGCACTGTTGGGTTGTTGTAAGCACAATAAAGTAGCACATTAAGAGAATAAGAGGTTCAGACAAATTTGATGCATATTGAGAAACTGGGGCTGGATTGCTTTCTACTCCTTGGTTGCTGAAAGTTTTAGGACCTCTGTAAATTATAACCCTGCTATAAATTGTGCTTCTGAAACAGTCATCGTATGTTGTCACCATGTTGTGACAAAATGTGATGTCAAACATCCACCAGCTGTGAAGGAGAAAGAAGGGATAACATGGACCTGGTTGTCTTAGTGATCAGAAATTTTTATTGCACAAACTTGGGATCAGGAGAAAGGAGAAAGCTTGCTTTCCAATTTTAAAAAATGTATAAATATCATTGTATGGCTGTAATTGAGAATGTTAAGCCTTACAGTATCTGGCTTTCTTTTTGTGTGTACTTTTTTAAAGGGAAAATCCACTAAAAATGAAAAACCACCTTCTAATAATTCACAAGTGAATCATGAAATGGATAATGTCCAGGAAGATAAACAGAAGGAAACAGAAACATTAGATCAAAATGTGGATCAAAACATGGCAAGTTGCTGTGACCAATGTAAAAAGGAAAATATTCCAGAAGATGAGGATAAAATCAAAACTAAACAAGACATACCTGTAGCATTTGCCATTCCTACTCCTGAGGTAAGCTTTGTCAGACACCACAGGAGATCTTGCCATTCCTAGGAAAACACCATTTGGAGTCTTTGCAAAAGAAACAAAACTATAACAAACTACACCTACATAGACTGTCTTTGGATGGATTCTTTTTAGAGTGCTTTAAAACCTTATTTTGTAGGAATGTAGAACTTCTGTTTCTGCATTAGCAAACAGATAAGAGGACATAAAGTGGCTTTCAGGCTTCAATTGGAATGAAGATCACCCTAAGACTGAGGCTGAGAGCAATGTTGAGATCCCTCACCTCCCCAGTCCTTTGTTTACACAGGCTTTGAAACAGAATCCCACAAAACTCTCTCCTTATCAGTAAAATCCAGTATTCTGCAGTTCAGACTTAACTGCTGAGGAGAACCTGAATAAAGAGCAGTTGACCAAAACGTGTAAATGCGAAAGGTTTGTCTTCCAATATATCTTGGATTGTGTTTTTCATAAAACAATGAGGTGATATGATGACTAATGAGTCCAATAATTTCTTCTAGAAAAAAGTATTCAGTGTCAGGGTTTCTCTTTCGTCTTGTCTAATTGCATTGTGTTAATCCCAGGTGGATTTTTAGTTAATCACTGAGGATATCAGCTGGAAATGGAGCCAGCTGACTTGTATGTGGTCTTTTAAGAGCATGTCCTTGAGTTAGTTGTGTCTCGTTTCAGACAAAAGGTAGCAGGAGCATGGAATACAGGATCCTGGGGATATGGAGGATAGAGAATAAGAACAGGGCAAGGGAGATGCAGCTTTGGAGAACATATTTGGGTTTTGTTTATTACATGTTTGAGCTAAAGGTGTGTCGTCTTTTTCTTTGTCAGACTTTTTTTCCCTCTGGTTATCTTATTCCTCTTACTCACTGCACCCATGGCACAAAGGCAGACTGCTCCAATAAAGAGAAAGCTGGGATGTGTTCCTTACAGCACCCTACCTACAGCTCACCCATTACTGGTGAGTGTTTAATAAAACAGGTGTAGACTTGTCTGGTTTAAGGAATTGCGGGCCAGATTCATCCTACTGACTTAATGAAGTCACAGCACAATGTCCTGAGCCTCAGTTCTTGATCCCCTTCAACACTCGATGTTTCTGTTTCAGGTGTCATTCCAATGACAGCCTCAGAGCTGAAAACAGTTAACATTCCTGCTTTTCATATAACACCCTTGAACATTATGCTGTCACCAAATTCCATAGCTGCTGCACCTGTACTGAGCAACTCCTGTCTCAATTCAAACAATGCCAGTTCTGCCCAAAATCCAAGTTCTTCAGCTCTGAACTTCATGCTGCAACACATAGGACTATTACCTGCTGGTGTGCAAGTTCCTGCAAATCCTGTTCTTCAGCACATGCCGGTCTCTTCCCAAGCAGAAAACACCAGCCACAGCTCAGGAAACATGAATGTGCAAGAAGGGAAGGTAAGTACAAATATATTGCACCTTGGCCATGGTGGGTTGAGTGGGAAGTACAGTGCAGCAATTCCTTTACAGCAGGTAAAGTTTTTAAATAAACATTTTCTTTTGATCTTTAGAAATCAGCAGTGCCCAAAAAGAGCTAGCAGTGAAGGCCAGCCTAAGTACGATAGAACTGAGAGGTTAGCAAGGAAGATAAGTCACTTATTTGTTGTGGAAGTGGAGCCACCTGGAAGATGACAAGATGTGAAGAGACAACTGTTTTAGAGGGAGGATTTTGCATAGATCTGAAATTATGCTTATCAAAAAATTGTCCCTTTGTTACTTTATCTTTCCTTCTTGTTACTTCCTTAATATTCGCAAGTTCTTCTGTTTAATATTAGCGCTTTTTTTTCTTTTCATAGAATAGGATTGTAAAGGACTTTAAAGCATACTTTTTTCTTCCAGGAAGTTTTCCTGTATATTTTGTTTAATACTGTATTGCCTAATATCTGTTTGTATTAAAAAAAAAAGTTAGGAGGGGATTAGAAAAATCATACTTTTATTTACTTTATTTATATATATTTATATCAAGGAATACAGGTAAATTCTTTGTAAAAAGTTGTTCAGTTTTTAAATTTCGGGGGGGGGAAAGAGTTTGCTAACATCCTGCAGAAACCTAGAGCTAGAATTCACCTTTATTCCTCTTAAATGAAAGTAACTTTTTCTCTTCAGCCTTCTGCTCCAAAGGAACCTCAGGAGCCTCAGGCAGTTACAGAAAGCTTTTTCCGCACACCAGGAGGCCCAAATTCTGGATCTTCGCTATCTACAAACTCAGATGGTACCGAGAGAATCTCTCAAGGAACTCTTTATATTCCTCAACGAAAACTTGAAGTTTTGGAAGACTAATTTTGGGATATGGAATTGCTGAATGTGTTAATGGGCATAATTACTGCTAACACACTGCACACATCTGGCATTGTCCAAAATACATTTTGGACATGTATTGGCAAAATGCTGGAATAGCCTTAATTAATGCTTTAGAAATAAAATTAACTCTTAATGAGAGTTAATACCTAATGAATTTTTCCAAAAGGCTTACCTGAAGTATTTTAACAACAAAGTTATGTATCTAGTGGGGTTTTTTTGTGTGTGTGTGTTGATTTTCTTCTATGCAAAGTAAGCTGAAATTGTCTTTGTACAGAAAGGTACAGTCTATCAGTCAGTACCTATTTTGCACCAAAAAAAAAGTACTGTGAGTGTGTACATATTTTATGTCTTAACAAAAAGGCCATAGTTAAAATGTTTTGCTTCTATGTTTAATAATGCTCTTTTGTAAAGTTAGTAAAAAAAGCAAAAATCTCCCCAAATTTTCTTAATCGATTTTTATATAAGTTAAGAATTATTTATACTGTATTTTTAAATCAATTTGTTCAGATTAAACTTACATAAAACCCTGCATTGACTTTTTCTGTTTGATCAAATTAGATTACCTGAGTTAAGTAATACATTTTGTATTCACCGGCAAAGAATCTTCATTCTTTTTTTGCCAAATAAGGGCATCTCTGTGTTCTGAAGGAAGGGGAAAAAGGAATTTCATCAGAAAGGGACTTAAATAACTTGATGTAACTTCTGAACTCTTGTCACAAGATATTATAGCTCCTAACAACAACAGTTAGAGGAAAACATAGTTATGAAGTAAGGAATTCTGAGTATCTTTATGGAAAGTGTGTCCAAATGTCAAAAAAATTTCAAACAAGTTAAGTTAGACCATTTAATTTAAATGATTAATTTAAATTTAAATACATACAGCACCTCTTCTACACTGAAGGAAGAAAGATGAAGACTCCTCACTCAGCTCACACTCAGATAACGAGGAATAACTAACAGATTAAATCAAAATACAATGTATCTGCTTTTCCAGGTCAAATGTGGTGGCAGACCAAATTAGGATAGGAGAAATGGTAGCAAAGCCTAAGATTCAGTCTTGGACTGGGGTAAAAAACATAGTCAAAACAGCTAACACAGTAAAACTATCTGGGCTGCTTTTTAATAATGCAAAATTATAATACAAAATACACCTAACAGAATACGATCACTATGGAAATACTAAATGAGAGGGAGAAAAGAATAAAAGCTGCAAGATGGAGGAATTCTCACTGCAGCAGAGAATAGATTTTTCTTCTCCAAAGGGATAACTGATTGATCTTCCTTACACCTGCTATTGATTTCATGCTAGAAATATAAAGGCAAAGGTTTTAGAAACTTGCATTACTCAGAGGAAACAAACTCCAAACCTTTCATTTTCAGACACCACATTTGACAGACTAATGAAACTACAGTAATTAGGGTTGGTGAAAGGGTCTCACAAATGGCTGTATCCTGAAAAGCTGAGCATACATTCTGACATGCTGTCCAGTGTCCCCTGCCTCCTGTGACTACAGTTGCTTTTTCGCTGGGACCTTTCCTTTTGATTGTTCATTTTGCAAGCTGAAAAGCTGCTCAAAGGACCCCTTTTCCCACCTGCCTCACCTTCCTTTGAACGTGGCCTGAGCACCTGATGTCCTCCTGGAAAGTTCCTCTACTCCTCAGACTTGCTTTGCTTTTGATTCACTGAGTTCCACTTCTCTGAGCAGAGCTTCTTAATCCCTGCCTTGACTCAGTTCATGCATGTGCAGCTCCAGTTGCATGTTGCAAGCCTGTTCTTCCAATCCGGGGTCCTGCTAATCACAGTTGAGCAGGGATTATATGAAATGCCAACTGCTCCTTGGAGCTATTAAGACCCTCTCAACAATGCACTTCCTCACAGGGGCACACAGTAGTACAGAAATTAAGCAACACCCAACACCAGGAAAACTAAAGGTTGTTCAGCTGCATTTTTCCCCTTAAATACTCTGCCAAATTCAAAGGGAAAAGACATATTTTGGGGGCAAAATCTTTCTCTGCAGATTTCCCTGCAGTTGGTTACGGTGCAAATCCATCCAAGGACACGATATATAAAACATGAGTGAAGGTTACAGAAGGTTCAGCACTCTCAAATGTTAGGCATCCTAACATGAATCACCTGTTCTAGAGCAAGCAGCTGTCACAAGTATTGAGGCCATGTTACTGAGAATGCAGCTGCGCTGGGCAGGGCACGTCTCAAGGATGAAGGACCACCGCCTCCCTAAGATCCTGCTCTATGGTGAACTTGCCACTGGCTACCGCATGAGAGGAGCCCCGAAGAAAAGATACAAGGACTCCCTGAAACATCTCAGCCTTGGCCATATTGATCACCATAACTGGTTGTACAGTATATTTATTTGTGTAAATAAATGTATATACTTCCCCTTCCCCCTATAGAAGCCTCTGGCCTGAAAGTTTCTCTCCAGTGTTAGTATAAATTGTGGGAAGGGGTGGGGGGAAGCCTGGAAATTGGATTTTTAGATTTCTAATGTGGCTCAAACTGCCACAATCCCACACACACTGCACTGTCCCCTCTGCATTTGGAATTATCTGACACAGGCAGAAGAGTCCAATTAACTACTCAGGGGGAATGACCAAAAATGGCTCTCCTGCTTAAGAAAATACAGTCCTTCAACTTTACACCAAGGATCTGTCTCTGCATTATAAAATCCTTGCCTGACTCAAAAGCAAATGGATGTATAGGCTCCTAAGAGTTTGCATAGCAGCCTGAGCAAACAGACCCCTAAAATCCTAAAGTCTGATGTGGATTTGGTATTTAATTTCCTTACACTCCCATGAAATTCCCTGAGAATTTTGGCTTCAGAGTTCTGGTGTTTAACCCCTGGGCTGTAAAGGGTTTGGTCCTTTCACACACAGTGAAGTCCATGATGCCAAACAAAGTTGCTAAATTCAGGCATCCCAATAGAAAATAAGAATTGGCATCTAAAGCTTTAAAGCCTGTAAAATAAAACCTTGTAAAAAGTGAATTTTAAGTGCTTCATACTTTATTGCTCACCTCTCTAACACATCTGTAGCATCATCCATTTCCAAGGGACTGATCAGGCATGGCAAATATAACTGCAGTTATCAGACAGACTAAATATTATACATATTAACAAACCATCTTAATGCCGAAAAACAGTAAAAAAATGAAAGATTACACTGAAAAGCATAATTCCCTGTATCCTAGAAGGCAAACTAGTTGTATCTATCAAATCATGAACTACAGAATTAAATGCTTTTTGGGTTACAAATGTTGTGTTCCAGGGGGTGCTGCAAACAGGTTTTGATTTATTATTATTTTTAACAATTTAATATTGGCAATGTGACCATTAATAACTAAATCCTCATTTCAAAGGACTGTTATTTCATGATTCACATTTAAGCAATGCAGGAGAGTAACTATAAAACTTTAATCTTTATTTCTGATCTGTTAGGCTGCAGTCAGGAATGTCCTTTAGGTGTAATCCAAGGGGCTGCATTGTTGTCCACCTACTCACAAGTGGACATGGGGGAACAAAATGCCAGGCTTTTGTCAGAGGTTATTTTCAGCTTGGTGATAGCAATGGCATTGCTCAGATCCCTGAAACTCTCATTCCCCTCCCCTCCCAGCTTATAGGGCTGACAGTGGTGGTCACTGCATTTAAGGAGTGCAGGGACCCTCCTGTTCCAACTCTTAGAGACCTAAGGAAAGAGGGAGACACTTCAAGCAACTCTGGTAAGTTGCGTCCAGCGGGTTCTGCCAAGACTGTCTGATACAAGGGTTTGGGCAATTTTTTCCTAATAGGTGGTTGCTTAACAAAGAAAAATGTGCAGGCATAGTACAGAAGCATGATTCCTGCAGAGCTGAGAGCAGTATTTTAGGTTTGGAGTAGCCACCTCATAAGAGATTCTTCTGGACTTTTCAGCCTGGGGAGTAGCTACTGGTGTTGCAAGAACAGAGTTGTGGGGATCCTCGTTACAGACACTCATTTTGACTATGAAAGGCTGGATAACAGAATTTTCAGAAGTGCTTAAAAATTGTGTTTCAAAGCTACTGAATTATTTTTCCACAAACGATTCGGTTTTAAAAAGCATATGTACAAAGCATATAAATTTGGGTGCTTTCATGATTTCTCAGTTAATAGGATTTTAGAAGTAAAAAAACCAAAACAGCATCCCCCAAAACTTCAAAATATTTAGTATTAGTGACCAGCTGGTTTTATATCAAATAGGAAGAAAACTTCTATGCAGACTTGGAAGAAAATGGCTAGATAACTGGATGCAGGATGAAAGAATTATTCCCACATCCATCACTCAAGCATTACAAGAGAGTGTGATTGGTCAAGTCTTCAGAAAAGCCCCAATAATTTAAATAAGTAAATAAATAAATACATGTTTTTCCTTTGAAATAATTTTACCCTTAGGTACAAAGCTTTTCAAAGAATAGGGCTTGTATGTGGATAAAATAATTCTGTGTCTTAATCATCACAGTGCTATTTCAAAGTAGGTAATAGCTTTACTTGGCACTTAAAAGACTTAGTGCACAGAAAAGGATTTAGAGAAGGATCTCATGGAATGAAAAGTGAAAGCCGATAGCCCAGGATTAGGTCTGAAAAAAGGAATGGGACATTTGTACAGCAGGATGCAGCTTTCCACAGCCACATGGATCAAACTGAACTCTAAGTACATATTTACAAATATGTGAGTGGGGGGTGTCACTGGTTTTTAAGTCAGAATGAAGTACCTTGTCCTACTTGTAGGATGAATGAAGTACCTTGTCAGGATACCATATTTTTTGGAGATGCAAACTTAAATTTCTGCAAAAGTGTAAATCAAGGAAGTTTCAAAAGAAATGTGGCATCCCTATGCTAGAAAATAATAGATAATTTGGAAGAACAGAGATGAAAGCAATGGGAAACTATCAGCTACACACAGCACATGCCTCATATCATGCCAGTTAAAATCTTTTGTTTCAAAAGGAGTGTGTAACTTAGGGTGACCGGTGTCAATGCAAAATCAATTTTTACTTTCTTGTGTCGGTGTCGGAACTCCCACCGCTTGATTTCTATGTGTTGCTTTACTGCAGAAATGAAGGGAAAATGCTAATCATTATGAGATCATGGTGGAAGCTCAAGGTATGACACCTAACTAATAAACTTAAAATTTACCTGTATCCAAAGTCCACTGAATGAATCAGAAGAAGTAGGAGTATAAACAATATCACATCTTCATTAAAAGAGGTCAACTTTCAAACACAAATGTTTCCTCTGTTGTGAATCTGTCCTGCTGAGAGAGAACTCGTTCTGCAAGGGATTGGATTTCGACAGAAACACCTTCAGGCTGTTCGAGATGCAGTGGAAGGAATTGTGCCTTGCACTGCAGACCAACAGAGAGAGATAAAACCTCCCCATGAGTGTTAGTTGCAGTGAAAGAGAGAAACTAGAGCAGCATTTTATTGCTACTGTATAAAGGAAGAGATATATCGTTACCCCCCCAGTACTTGTGGGGGCGTAACACTGAGGACATCAAATGAGTCACTGGTGGTCACAGGACAGGTCACAGCAAAGCTGTGATTAGATACCAGAATGAAGTCCTGGCTGCATTGGCATCTCCTACAGACTTCAGTGGGGAAAAGAATTTCAAATGCAGCCTTAATACTTGTATGTCAGTGTAGACAGGGATATTTAGATTTGATACCATTACTGCTTATTCATTAGGTAAGGCATTGGTATTCTTTGATTCTAGACCAAGCATGTAGCTGAGACTAAAATGGAGAGAGATGGAAGGCATATCCTACCCACCAGTCCACATTCAGCAATTCTACTACCAGTGCTCACAAAGACCAATATTTCCCATTCTGTTTATCCCCTTCAAAGCCATCCTGTAGCATATGTGGCACCAGAGATAATCCTCCCAGCCACACAGTACACAACTTCTGCAGCCCGTTCAGATAAGGCCTGAGCTCCAGACTGTCAAATACATGAGCATGTAAAAGGCAAAACTTTGTGTTTAGAATGGAAGCACCAAAACTACTTTCAAGACTTTTTTCACCTGCAGCACTGTCTGGCACTTGCACTACATTTTACTCCTCTACACAACTGCATCAGGCCGGTACTGTGTCCACCACCCATTGAGATCAGTGGATCTAAATATATTTTTGGGTTATATTCTTATCAATAGCACTTTGATTAGAGTAAGACACTCTGTGACAGTGATGTGACACCTAGATTTGTACAGTATGACTAAGAGCCCAAAAGAAGACGGCTCACAATGTTTTCATGCCTGTGCAGAGCACACAAACACTTCAAAGGCTCCCTTGCTCCAAGTCTGGCCCATATAGCTGTGATATAAGCTCTAAATAACGGGAGGCACGTATCCCTGGCTGCATATCTTGTGTATAAATTCTACTCCATATAGTAACTGCATTTTGAGGAACAATACAAGCTGCTGAATAGTAACAGAGCAAGTTCAAGAACACTCTTCCAGTTTAACAGTACCGTGAGTGCGCCTACATGTTGCAGTACTAACACTCAAAAGTTTATTTAATAATAAATAAACACATTTATTACATTTAGGATGAGTCCACTCTACTTCCCACTAGATCACCAGAATGTAAGCACCATGTGGTGAGCAAACACTGCAAGTTAATCAGATTAAGACAACTAAATTCAGGGAATTTCATGGGGATTTAGATACTGACATCTAATGAAATTATGTGAAGATTTTGGGTATATTTTTTTCTGATAACAAGTGGGAGACTGAGTTCTATTTGTACATTGTGAAGATGGAGATTTATCCGTCATTTATAATTTAGACGAGTAGAAAACACTGAATGCCATGTACCTTGTGGACTTTATTTGCACAGGCACCATCCACAGGGATGGCACTGCAGTTCAGTGTCCAGAGAGATGATCAAAGCAAGGACAGGACCTGCCCTGGTACCTCACCCAGCTGTTACTCCAGCCAGTGCAGACATCGTGGCACACATGGCTGTTCTTCCCCTGCCATCCTTGTAGTTTTACTGTGACTTTCTTCTTCCTCCTACAGCTTCCCATCAGGTGATGCCAAGAAAACATGGAAAATGTGTATGCATGCCCAGTCATGTTACTATAATTAGCCTCAGGGACAATGGTTCTTCTGAGAGCTCTAACCATGGCCCCTGACAGCACAAGGTTCACTATCACACATTATCAGACTTTTTAAGAGATTATTTTCCCCCCTTCAGCTAATGATGTAATTGGAGCTACTTTCCAACAACTATCCCATTGCCAAAGACAGAGATTCTTGGTGTGCCTTTGAGGGGAACTAACACAGCACAAATAGCTTTACAGAGACCAGAGGTACAAACCTCCCTGGCAGCTACCAGTGCTGCCTCAGCTGGGAAGGGATTCCACTGGAAACCTGATTTGAAAGGGAACACAAAAATCTCATTTTAATTTTCAAGAAAGTGTCACAAAACTGATTGTTATACCCAGTCTCTCTTCCTTCTTTTAAAACACTTGAAGCATCACTTGAACTATTTTCATAAGAGAAAATGGCACCAATATGAAAGTACTTTAAAAATAGAAGAAAATATAGAATGGTGGAATAAGATTCTATTTACATGAAAGATTTCTCTCTGTGCCTTTATCTCACATTTAAAATAAATGAAAAAAGAATTTAGCAGTGCTGTTCAGTAAAGGCTTCACTGAGTGAGAGGGATCAAATCCACTATATGTTTCTTGCATGCAATTAGTTTTGTTTCTTATTTCATCTACATTAGGTTTATGCTTCTTACTCATTACACCAGATAAACAGAATTAGAGGAAAGATGAGTTTTCTTTTCCTTTTTGCATCATTACTGTTTTGGAACTGCCACAGCAGTCCATGAGCAGCCTCCCAAGAGAGCTGAGAGGGTCTGGAAGAGATTAACGATGGTGCTGCTGTGTTACAGCAAAGGACTGGGCTGACTGAGCTGGGGAGGGTGTTCAGCTGAGCACAACTCAGCCTCACAAAGAGGAGGGGAGATTGGACCCTGCATGAGGATGACAGGTGTGCTGTCTACCACAGGTACCAGTCACAATAGTGACTATTTAATTACACGGGGTTAAAGAGATACTAATCATTGCTGTGCTAAGGCAGAGAGGTTTGGATGTGCTGGTACCTGCACTGTTATCAAACACTGACTGTAAAACCTGCTCACATTGCCATGTCTCCAGTGCTATGGCTTCAGTGTGTGCACACACTCTCATGCCACCTTCCTTTTGCTGGACAGATTCTTATACCATTGTAGGATTTTTGGTATTAGTTGTCAGAAAGAATTCCCTTCAGGCTGCAGAGCTGGCACGTAGACATTGTTCATTTCATTCTGAAATTCAGAAGATTACAGAACAGAAGTCACTACGATGATGATAAGCAGGGGACATTAGTGTCCAGTGTGAATATATAGTAAAATATTAGTCTAATATGCAAGTAATTGAAAATACTGGCTTATGTTACATCACCACTGTGACTTACAGCACTCTAAACTCCCGTCTATCTCTCACTTGATCTTAGAAGAAAATTCTCAGGTGGCAGGCCTGATTCAGTGTTCAAAACCCTTTTCTTAGTTGAAAGTATCTTATGGTGAATTTAATCAAACACAAATAGCACAAGCAGGCTTCAAAATAACTATAATAAGAAGGTGACTGGTTTTCCAAGAAGGAGAAGGAAGGCCTGTGCCAGGAGCTTGATAATATGATGTGCAGGTGACAAGATGACATCCCAGTCTTTCCAGAAATGATGACTCAAACAAGAAAACAGAAGGGCAGCCTGAGGGCTGGGCTTGTTTCTGATGTGTGATAGCACAATCATCAGGAAGGGCACTGAGCCATCAGGCCACCTGAGCTGGGCTCCTGCCCCTCACAATGCCCTCCTGTGACCTTGGCCAAGTCACTTCAACAGTCACTACAACAGCAACCAACAGCAACCACTGCTCTTCTTTTCCCTTATGTTTACATTTCAAAAACAATTGAAAAAGAAAGAAAGAAACCTACCTTAGGAACCTATGTATTATTACCTTGCGATGGCTGTGCAGCACAGGGACCTTGCAGCTGGGGACCTTCTGAATTCTCATGAGGAATTCAGAAAAGCAACAACTTGTTTCTATTGATGTGTCCTCTTAAAGTGCCCTTGTTAAACTTCAAGGTGGAATTATCCAGGTATGAATTGTATAAAAAAATATCATACTGGCAAAGAATGTGTGACCAAGGCAGCTTATGGGGTACTGGATGAAGCAGCACTTGCTTTGGAGAGGTATAACTAGTCTACCTGTTAACAGAGAGTCAAGGTAGGAAGCTGTTCTGTAGAAAATTTAATGCCAAATACTGTCCAGATTTTTGCTTCACTCCAGTAAAGCTCCAAAGTATTTGCTAGCCTCCATTAAAATTTGCCTCAAAAATCAGATCAACACACACTAAGCAAAAACTGAGGGGAAAAGGCTACGCTGGGGTACAGAGGAGGGCAGGACTAAAAGTAAATGACTATTTGATGGAAAATAAATCCTAGATCCACTTCTCCAGAAGAAATTTCAGTGGTATTAGCACTTTTTCACTGATACACCTCACAATCATTTCACGTATTTACCATCACAATATACTAAGCTAAAGAATAGCCTTATTTACAAGAGAAGGTCACACAGGACAGAGGATTTGGACTGTCCATGCCCCTAAAGCACCAGGGTAGCTCCTTCACCCATGGGTAGTACATTGCAAGTATGCAAGAGCAATTGACTGGAGAGGGGGGGAAAATATAATAACTTTTTTTAAAAAAATCAAGCTGTTCTGTTTAAAATAATTCACTTTGCAATTTGATTTTCTAGGTTACCTCTCAGAGACAGGGATGCCAAACTGGGGGGGTGGAGCCAAATGTGGTGCCTGTGAAAAGACCGTGTACCACGCTGAGGAAATCCAGTGCAATGGAAGGAGCTTCCACAAGTCCTGCTTCCTCTGCAGTAAGCTGGGCTACACTGGTTCAACTTCACAACATCCCCATAGTTCTGTATAAATGTTGCATCAATTCTAGTACATTTACTTTTGTATTACTTTGCAGGCAGTTTTCTAGCCCTTTACCCCAAGCAATCTGCATCTTGGGCTCCTGGCTTTTCTCTTTCCAAGCATTAGATGGTTTTTGTTAGGGACACTCAAGTGCTGCAGGATCATGGTATCATGGCCCACCTCCAAGATACCCTTCCCCTCTGTCCCACAATTTGGCATATTACAGGTTTGCTTCAAGTTAAAAAGTCCAGCAGAACTAAACAAACACTCATCAGACAGAAGGATGTCTTATTAGGCTGTTAGAGGAGATGACTACTTTGACAGTGAGTCCTTACATTAATCCATTTCACACAGAAAAGCTGGAAGACAGCAACCCGGGGGCATCAAAACCTCCAACCAACACTCTGCACTTACCTTAGTCTCTTTCCCCCCCCATATTTCATGTAGTTCACTTTCATTTGCTCTTTCCCTCCCACACTCAACTGTGATGTTTGGCAGATGGCTTCCAGAAATCTTGTTTTCTCTGCAGATGAGTTAGCACTTAAAAAAAAAAATCAGAGAGAAGGTATCAGTTCAGCTCTGTTTGCCCTTTGTGGAGGGAGAGCAAACAATTTGCTAAGAACTAAAAGTAGATGAAGAGTTTATTTTGCAGACAATGCTTGAGATTTAGTACCTTTGTAGTATGAATTCCATTGAAGCCATTGAATCCAATTTTTCACCCTCTTTTCCCAGATGGAAAGAGACTTCTTATTTGAGGCATGAGGCTATAACACACTTAGCTGACATGGTGCAGTCAATGCAGAATAAGTTCAAAGGACACACTGGAGTTTACTTGGCTTTCTCCAAGTGCCCTGCAATTGATGCCTAAAAGGCAGAATAAGAAAGAATTCCTTCAAAAGCTTTTCAGTTATATGACAACTTTCAACCAATTCTTACAGAAAGGTAAAAGAAAAAATCTCAGTCTCAACTAGTGCCTTCTTATTGCTTCCATGTTCTGCTTATAACAATTAATACTAAATATCAGAGAAACTAATAAAAATAAGCATCTATCCTAACAGAACATAGTTAATAATATTTATCAAGTTTAAATTTCATTCTTAGTATAAGTGATTTTTTTTTAAGTGGTTCATGATAAACAATATATATATGTTACATTCTGTCAACAGTTTGGTTTGTTTTGGTGGCTTTTTTGGTTGGTTGGTTGGTTGTGTATTTTGTTGTGGATTTTTTATTTTACTTTATCTTCCCCTTGTGGTTGTAAGTCTGAGCTAACTTATTAATAGGTTAGATACCAAAAAAAGTATTCCCATAAGAAATACGTTTAAGGTCAAAAAGTAAAGATGCATCTAAGCCCAGCTGGCATATGAGAGGTATGTTAATTGGCTTTACTTTTACCGTGATTCACACACACTATTCAGCAGCTCTGGATGCCTCAGGATCATGTATCACATTAATGGGCTTTTCTATGAACCAATTATAGGATTTCATTTCTTGACAGAAGGAAACCAATCCTCCCCAATGTAACCTCAGGTATGGAAAGAGTTAACCTGTTTAGCTGAGCTTTTCTATATTTCAATATTAAAAATATTTCAAATATATCATATATTTTACATAATATTTGACCATACAAAACAGATCTGTAGTTTTCAACCAAAGAGTTCAATTTCAGCAAAATTATAAACAATTCAAAGCAATCTGTTAACACAGGAAGAATCAGACAAGCTAAACTATAAATCACACTCTCTTCGCTCCATAGTTTTGCCCTACAAACATTATGAGAGAGAAACCTCTTTCCAACAATCTCTACTTCCCATGCTGCTCTTTACCTGCAGATTGTTGTTTCCCTGTCAGGTTTTACTCAAACTGCAGCTGTGAGGGACATTTGGCAGGATCTCACACTGTCAACCTGAGTCTCCTCAGTGCCAGAGGGTGACCAGGATCTGTTGGCAAATGACAGGTCTCAAAGCTATTTCAACAATAGCACTTCAAGGGCTTCTGCTCCATCTGTTGTGGTGAATTGATACTCTATCCCTGAGGTACCAGAAATAGAAACATTTTATCTGCTGCTAGAGTTTCCATCGGCCCTTAACTCCCTTAGCAAACTTAATTACCATCTCGAAGCAGAAGAGACTGTCGCACGAGGAGATCAGATTCACACATTTACAGAAGCCCTTCATTTTATCTCTATTAACTATAAAGGTCTTTGCAAAACATTTTCCTCTCTATGCAGTACAGGGAGGAGGAAAGCCAAAGATAAGCAGAGGGCTGGGGACACATAAGTAGTACTTTAGCAGAAGGTGTCTCTGTCCATGGCAGGGGGTTGGAACTGGATGATCTTTAAAGTCCCTTCCAACCCAAACCATTCCAGGTATTCTATAATTAAAGCCGCAGAGATTCCAGTATTGGCTTAAATTACCTGAGGTGGATGAATTTGACCAACAGGAGGATACTTAAAATAAACAGATGGGCAAGGGACTAATCAAGCCCTCAGCTGGCTCCTCTAGAGCTTGCACTTCCAGCCACTTTCAATACTTCTGTATTTCACACCTTTCTGGTGCATACATGAACTAAGTAACTTGATTTTCCAAGCTATCCACAGTTCATGCATGACTGGTATGCCCTCTGCAGGACATGTACTTGCTCAAAGGAAGCTGGAGAGAAGGCTTTAGCTTTTTTTTCTTTTGCCTCTATCAACCACTGTTGACTTCGTAAGAAGTGTAGAAATATTAATTTTTTAGCATCCTAGAAAATCCTGGTTTTCTACAGGCTCTCTGAATTGAGAGCTTCTTCCTCTCTCAGTGGGGTGGAGGTTTTCTCACACCAAGCTCCCAGAGTGGAACAAGCAGCTGACAAGTAGCTGAGGAGTGTAGCTACTGGTTTTTTCTCCATTCATTATTGTCCCATTTCTATGCATAAGCACCAAGGGGATCCACTGATCCAGTAACAGAATTTAAACTCTAAACGCTGACCAGGTTTCAGATAAGCAAAGAACTGTGAGAGAGTAATGAGCTTCCATGCCCACTCCATGAAAATAGCCACACTTGGAACTCATCTCAGCAACACCAGTTAGCTCTGGGTGTGCCTTGTATTTCTCAAAACAGATACTCACTTACCAAGATCCCCAAATAAGCAGCTGTTAGCACTCAGTAGCTTCTAGTCCGTCCAAGTTGAGGCTTGGTTTAAAGTAGTGCTGCAGAGGACATAACTTGTATTCCCTGGTGAAAGCTGGGCATTCCTATGGCATCTTCTGTCCAAAAGTCTCTCAGATCTTTCCTAGTGAGCTAAGCCAAGCCATATTTCTCTGTAACAAACACGACTTGTAAGAGGTCTCTGTTTTGGGAACGGTTTTAGTCATACTCCTGTCATCCCAGAGGAAGTCTAATGGAGCTGAGATTTACTTCCTTTGCCTTGGTGCCACAGCTTGAACAAACAAATAATATTAAAAAAAACCCAAACCAACATATCCTACCTGACTCTGGACATGGTATTATACTATAGCCTCTTTTAGAAACAAACGTCATCAAAATAGCTTGGGCTGAGCTGAGAAAGCCACCACAGACTCAGAAAGAATATTTTGAAAGGTCCAGATGCTCAGTGGAGTCAACACCCCTGCAATCTCCTTTCCCCCCTTTTTTAAGGTTTGGGAGTTTAGGATTGTTATCTCGAATCCATCTTAACATCACAGATCTAGACAAATTGCCTTGACAAGCCAATGATTTCCCTGGGGCTACAGTATAACTTCAGAGAGGCAAAAGAGGAACATGTTGTGTGCACACACCTATTTTAGGAACAGCCCAGTCAAGTTGTATACTGACCAACTCCTTTTCCTATATTTTTAAAGGTAAACAAAACATAACCACTAAATGTAACTACTCTGAACCACACGAATTCAACTTTGAAAACACAAATGTTGATAGATGCCTCTCTCTGCCTGTATCCAGTGGCCTGCAGGAAAGCTCTGGACAGCACCACAGTGGCAGCTCACGAATCCGAAATCTACTGCAAAACCTGTTACGGGAGAAAATACGGTCCCAAAGGTGTTGGCTTTGGACAGGGGGCTGGATGCCTCAGCACTGACACTGGTGACCACCTGGGCTTGAACCTGCAACAGTGAGTCAAACCCTACTGACAGCACCTTTCTCTGGTCCTACTTGTCTCTTAGCAGGGTATTTTAGACATTTTCTTCTGTTTCCATAACAACATCCAGCGTAAGCAGCAGATCAGACTTTCCTACACCCTTTCCTTCCAGGGACACAGTAATTTACCAGTTTTTAATGATGCTCAGTCTCTTTAAGCCTTCTTTACAAATTATTTTCTCCTTCAATAGGCAATTATTGTGCAGAAGTAGCCTTTATATGCCACCACAGCTGTAAATATCCACTGCAATTGTATGCTGTCATTTGTAGCACAGTGGTAAAGTCACATTCACTGTAGAAAACGAGAAAATATATATTTTTTTTTTCCTGTCAGAGGCTAAAATCCAGTTTGGTTTTACTCTTAGAGAAATAATCACACTACCACATACTGCTAGCTCTCCTCTCAGTGGGGGAAATAACATTCCTAAATCCTTCCTGTGGCTTTAATAGCACTCACAAACACACTGAGAATGTGTTTGAACAAAGGAATTCTAATGGGATACCATCTTCCAAAAACGCATAATTAGCTCTGACAATACATTTTTACAGGATTTTTTTTTTATGACTCTCAAAGCTGCACATTTCCAAATCAGCAATGCTTCCTTCTGGTATAACTATAAGGAAACCAATTAACCAATATGCCATGTAGGGAATAAAAGCTTAAACAATGTATTCAAATGTGGCTCCTTGTGCGATATGAAGCCATTATTAGTTCTGCATCAAAAACTGTCACATCCTGTAGATATAATGACCTGTTGCAGTCCAACAATCCAGTAATTCAGAAATCATTCTGTGAAAGGTTTTAAGCATAAACTCATAATACACAATGTCCAGAAACACAAAGCAAAGCTACTTTTCTGACGTGCTTTTGACCCTGGGCCAGGTAAAAACCCCAATTCCCTTGTCCAAATGTTTCACTGCCTAATGAAACATCTGTATGCAAAAATACGTATTTTTATTTTCTACTCATTGAGTAACAGCAGACAGCCAGTTATAAAGGAGAGTGGTCTTCTGCTTGTATTTTCCCTCTTGCTTTTCCATAAAACAAAGTTGTTTTTTACTTTCACTTTTCATTAAATGCAATCTTTTCTGCATTTGGCTGCTGTCAACTCTATGCACTCAGCCCAGAACAGGCAACATCAGAGCTTACAGTACCAGCTTTTCCATCACACAACACAGAATTCACTAGAATACTTTGATTTTCCCCTTTTTTATCCCCAGTTTGCACATCAGAGAACGGCAATTCAGTATTTTTCATCCCTTACCAAAAAACCCATTAAATACTTTTTCTAAGGTAGGTAACATTTGAAGCAGCATTTAAAAAGCACTGAAACCTTGTGTTTTAGGGGGTCACCAAAGCCTGCTCGCCCTTCTACACCAACTAATGCTTCAAAGTTTGCCAAAAAGATGGTAGACGTGGATAAATGTCCCCGTTGTGGCAAATCAGTGTATGCTGCAGAGAAGATCATGGGAGGAGGAAAAGTAAGTAGTTACTTCAGCACTAGAAACAAAACATAGTTTTATAATGGTGATAAACTGTGGCTAATAGGTCCTTGATCATTTAAATTTTCATTCATAGTCTCGATGAAGAAAACATGAAGCAGCAAATTGCTTGAGTGGGATGTACTTTCAGGTCTAAAAATCATGTGCCTTTTGTAAACCTTCTCCAACTTTTCCCTTCTTATTGATGTCTGAAGAACAACCCCTGACTACTGTACAGCCTGGCTCTTCCTCCACCTTTGGGGGATATGTATAAACATTTATTTGTAGTGGCAATTACAGATACATTAAAGAGATTCTGTAACTAGAAAAACAGAAGCCTTTCTCAAATGACATGCAAAGCTCTCTGCTCAAGGAACTCCCACTAGAATATGATCTCTGCACACTGAAGAAGTGCCCAAAATAAGGGCACTCCCTGCTCCCTGCTTTTTACTAGACCTCCATTAATAACTGTGCATCAATAACAAAGTCACTCGGTAACTCTTCACATGGCACAATAAAGTAACTGAAATAAGACTAACCTGGAATGATTAAAAATGGAAGCCACGAGATCAACAAAAAGATTTTAACCTTTTCACACTGTAAAAAGCAGTAGTTCTTCATTTCTTGTACCTGTGCACTTTCTGTAATATACAATGAATTGTCTTCATCTCCTCAGCCTTGGCACAAGATGTGTTTCCGCTGCGCTATTTGTGGGAAGAGTTTAGAATCCACGAATGTTACAGACAAAGATGGAGAGCTCTACTGTAAAGGTGAGAGTTCCAGAGAGCTGAACTGGGTTACTGAGTCAATCTAAAATTAGTCTCTTTAGACCTAGGAAAACCAACTTCAGGAAATTTAATTTTATCTTTTTTTTAACAACTTTCTGAAAGCAAAGCAAAGAGCCGTGGTAACATTGCAATTGCAGCTTATACTATTAACATTTAAAGTTTAATGCTGTAATTTTTCTACAAATATCTCTCAGATCTACCTTCAGATCTTTTAACAGAACATTGGCCATCTCTGCTGGGCAGGCTCTTGTACCTGCACCATCTCACTCACTAAAATAAAAAATCCACATAGATACAGATCTGCAGAGGTCATCTGGAATTCTTGACAATTAAAGATACTTCCACTGTATTGGTAGCACAGAAGATAATGCATTGATGCTAAATTATACATCTAGATGTTCTCAAATTCTGAAAGTTCACAGACTTCACTTGACTCTCAGAAACACCTTATGGGGGAAAAATATGCCAAGGTTTTATATCCCAAGCTAAACTTTATAGAGAGCCCTAAAGAAGAATATTGAAGTTCTGTGACTTTGGGTACAGTTTGTCAGCCACAAGTGATCAAATCACCACATCAGGAGAAACATGCTGACCATTACTACTTCCTTAGCAGAGCTGTGATAAAAAACTATGCACACACTTACCAATACACGGTTCAAATGGAATGGTTTAAATGCTCATCAATAGTTTCAGAACTATGCTCCAGTTCTTTTACCTCCTGGAAAACTACTGACTCA
This sequence comes from Lepidothrix coronata, assembly GCF_001604755.1. NCBI lineage: Eukaryota > Metazoa > Chordata > Aves > Passeriformes > Pipridae > Lepidothrix > Lepidothrix coronata. The sequence continues at coordinate 1,019,070 of NW_016690310.1, read as the reverse complement.
TTACTCAGCCTGAATTACTCACCAGACCAAGTTTTACCGAGTATTTTCAGACAGGAAAGTAGCTTTAATAAAAACATTACTTAGATCTTAAATCTACAGTTAGTTTCCTAATTTTTTTGAGATCACCAGATGTGACTTTTGTGTAATTCAAATATGTGATTTCAGTTTCACTACTAAAACCTGCCAACATTTGTGGGAAATAAGCTATTTCAGATTTCCTTCCTTTTATTAACTTAAATTTGGTAGTGATCTAAAAACTAAAACCAAAAGACATTTACCCCTACCTGAGAACATTTAGAATTCAAAAACATTTATCCTCCCCTCCTTCTTTTGCAGTTTGCTATGCAAAAAATTTTGGTCCCAAAGGAATTGGGTTTGGTGGCCTCACTCAAGTGGAAAAGAAAGAATGTGAATGAGAAGAAGTGGATGCAACAGTCTCTAATTGATGTTGATGCCACCAAGTGATAGCTGTCAAGTAAAACATTAAACATCATATATTGCTAAGAACATAGGGCATTTGGGCAAGATTTTCTACCTTGCAGGAAGAATTTGTGAGCTTATACCTTAAATTCTTAGATTAGATTAAAAAGGTACAGTGATAAAAGAAGGTTCATGTCTGTTTTACAGTAAACAAAGACAAAAAACCCTTGTGTAATATTATTGCTTCTTAAACTAGTATTTAGCACATTTTAGATTGGAGTTTTAGATTCAGCTTAGTGTCCCATAGAGATACCTTATGGAGTGCAGGGTCTGAGTGTTCGAGTTAGACTGTATTTTCCTTTGTCCACCATGTTACTCTATTCCTACCAATCTCCTAGATGTGTTTTGAACGTGTTGGCATTTTGTGTTGTGACAAGGTAGAGGTTATTCACTTTGAGACAATTAAAAAGGGTTTGAAATTCTTTCTATCAAAGAAAAACAAAACTTTCCTAGAATGCAATGTTGTAAGTTTTGTTACTGTCTGTTTTCAAGCTACAATAAAGTACTTACTGCTTCACATTATTTCCATTTGAATTTGCTTCTGCTTTTACATTCTACAATGTTGCAGATTTCAAGATAAATGAAATCTCCCATTTCTTCACTACAAGAATTGTGTTTCATCGCACTACTTGACTCTTATGTTGTCAGTTCTAGACGGCATTTAATTTTCTGACCTTGATCTCTTTCCCTGTTGGTTTTCATTGCTACCAACTTTGAGTTATATTCACACCACAGTGTCCAAGTGGCCCTTCCAGACTGACACTGTAGCCTTTTCTTGGCCGACATTAGCCATTAAAGATCTATGCATGCAGCTGGGAATAATTCCCTCTTTTTATTTATCTTGCTATTTTTCATCATGAACTTACCCATTTTCATACACTAACAGGGCATATACGTGGAAAACATAAGGCAGAGTCAGGCTTTCTCTTATGGTTTTGTGCCTACTTGCTCTTAAAAACCTCACTGGTCACATGCCCCTTGAATCTATTTCAGTCTGCAAAAATGCACTTAGAAGTATGAAAGCTCTATTTTATTACATGTAAACCTTTCAAATACAAAGACTTAATGGAGGTTTTCACAGCATAAGAAACAAAATTACAATATAACCATAACATGAAGTTTTAAAATATGAACATTCACTTTAATTTTCAAATGTAATTGTCTTATTATCTGCAAGGATAAAGCAGAGGGTACCAATGTGGTTTTGAAATTCTGCCCTAAAAACTTAGTTTTAAAAAATATATTCTTAGTGTCCTCTCATCACATAAAATTTTAAATAGTTTCAGCTCAAACTACATATACACACAGACACACAATGACTGTTCCATATACAAACCTGCTGTAGCTTATGCAAGATAAAGTTTAATATTTGAAACAATAATAAAACCAAGCAACTTCAGAAGAATTTGGAAAAATTAACAAAATATACAGTTTTATTTAGCTTTCAGCTCAACCATTTTAGAAATTAAGCAAAACTTCACACAGAATGAACATTTTTCTCCTTTGCCAGATGAAAAACATTGTATTGCTTGGTCCAGTCAATTATGTTGGGTTTGAACACACCAAAGCAACTGCACTGAAAAAAGTCTGCAAGATTCTGGAAGCATCCAAGACTGAAAAGGAGAAAAATATGCATTAATAAACCTAAAAAAAGAAGACTGCAAGCATCAAAACTACACATTCACCACAAGACAGTACTTCAGGTATAAAAAAATTTAAAATTGTGGAGTTGGGCTTTTTTAATTACACAGTTCTCTACTGAGCATTATTCCTTTGCTGAACTTTTACAACCTGTTTAATGTTAACAAATGAGAGTAGATGAAGTTGAACTCAACTATTTAAAAGTTAGTCCTTAGTAAGATCCCATCTGTTAACACATAAGGAAACAAAGAAACAGGGAAACCTTGGTACCAATTTCTCTAAATACTACAAGAGAAGTTGTAAAGGGGCCAGTTCATGTCTTAGTTCTCTTTCTGATCCTACACAACAGACAGAGAGACTGATGAACAAATTAAAGGACAGCTCTCCCTCACTCCAAAATAGTGTCTACTGATTAGTGCTATGGACTGATTTTGGCACATCTTTTTCCTGTGCACACAGTCATGCACAAAAAAACCCACAGGTCTTGTGCTGGTTGTTTATTTCCTAGAGAAAAGGAAGTTCTCAGTAAGGAAAACAAAGTCCACTTCCTCCTCTTAGCACAACTCTTAACAGGCATGACCAGCACACCATATTTTTGCATTTATAAAGCAGTGAAGCAAATCACTTAAAATACTCTGTTAATCAATACCCACTTGTATGGAGTTCTCCTGAGTGAAACAGGATGCTTAGAAGATTTTCTCTGTATCAGGAGATTCATTCTTTCATGAGAGGTCAGCCCCAAGAATGCAATCTTAGTGAAAGGAAAATGTAAGTAATGGTTACAACATGAACACCACAAATCAAAATTCTGGTGATGCAAACTAATGAGAAAGGAGGTTGGCCATATGTAACTAATAAGTAATTACTGCTATAACTGATGACTGAGAAGTATGTTTTTAAATGTCACTTAGGCTAAAACAGAGCCCAGCAAGCTGTAACATGAATGCTTCCACTGACAAGGCAAGCTTAATTGGGCTGTCTATAAAGACTGCACTTCCACACAAGTCTGCAGAAGTCTAAGATCCATCACAGTTAGGCACCAATCTCCTCATATTTTGTCTATATTCTACCACACAAAACAGTAGAAAAAGATCCCCTGAAAAGAGGCCAAAATACTTGAGTAAAAAAGAAGTACATAGTAGAGATTCAACAATAACTTTTCCCCTTTCTTGACTCTGTGTTTTCTTTCACTGAGTTTCAACAATGAACTTTGATTTCTTTTCTGCATTTTTCCTTACCTATTCCATTTTTAAATTTTTTAATCAACACGAATCTTATAAACCCTCATAAATGGCTGCAAGGGTCCTTCACCGAATGACACACTAAATATCACAAAGCAGTACATTTAGAAATGACTGTGTAGGAAACACAGTAGTTAACTGTAAACATCCTTCCTAGATCCTGGTTTTTTTCCCTAGCACAGTGTCTCAGTGACTTGGATACTGCAGGAATCTAGCAGTACACATTTCAATTGTGGAGTTGTTTTTTTTTTTTATTAAACAAGATGTAAGACAAGTCTTTAGCTCAGTGTGCTTAACACATATTTCAGTGACATCTTTCCTAAAAGCTGCTAAACGAGCTGTTTCCCAGATGTTTTAGGACAGCTTTTCTTTCTTTGCATAGCCAAGCTCTCTCTGAGAAAAACATAAACAAGAAATTTGACAAGATAAAATCCAGGTTATGTACTTTTATTGTTGCAATATGTCTAATGACACACTGTTGAGCTCTGCCACTGAATTTTAAACTCAGGACTAATTGTGCTATTGAACTTTTGTGTCATTTTTGGGGCACTAATACCGGTTCTATTTGTTAAATACATTTGTTTTCTTTAAATACTTTTTATAGGTTTGGAATTTTTGATGAGTAGTAAACCCAGAACTCAACTGTAGGAATGATCTGCAGACTGTGATCCTGCTTTTAACAGGGTGCATTTAAGTACTGCCCTGAGATTTAAGAGAAGCTCCTTGCTGTGACAGAAGCCAGTCAAGGAAAGCAGACACAAGGTTTTCATGGGAGCAAATCATCCGGGGAAAAGTTCTAAGCATAAACTGAGGGAAAATAGTACCTGATAAACCTGAACAGTGAGCCACAAGGAGGCCCAAACAGTGTGGAAACAGGCAACTGCAGAGATGTAGGAAACCCAGGGAGAGCAGTACATGACCTGTGTGAAGTATGTCCATGCTCCATCCTGGTGGTAACTTGTTGGACAATGGTTGGACCAATCTGAGAAGACATACAACCAGTTAATTATGTTTTTAAGCCCTTAAGAACGGAACAAGGATTATTCGCACAAAATGAATATTACACAGCAACGGGCTCTAGAAATACCGTGTTTAATATATCCCATTCCCACTTAAAAGCACCCACATAGATACATGACTGCTTGTTATTCTGGCTGCATAATCTTTACATTCTGAGTTCATAATCCACAGAAAGAACATTCAAGGCACTGCCTAAGCACTTTTTACATTATATTGAAGTGTCAAAATCTCCCATTGTCAAGACTTCTGGAATTTTGCTTTGTGCTTATTTGTAACTTTTAGGACAAGAATTTATCATTTCTCTTAAACACCATCATCAACAAAAGGAGACTTGATGGTGACAATTCCAAGAAAGCAGTATTCTACCACTATCAAACAGACGTAAACTGGGATGTCCAATTCCTGCAAATTTCTTACAAGCTAATTAAATCTAACACATACATATTTAATTTATTAGAAAAACCCGCAAACTACAAGGAAAGTAACTTTTTTTTTTCTCTGTATCAGTAGAGCAATAAAGAGGTTTTCTTCCCACATTCCTTCACATACAGGAAATGGAGAAAATAACATGCTTTTTTCATACATAAGATCCCCACCCAAACACAGGAAACAACTAACTCATGTTCACACAAGTGACCTGTGTCCTCCACTGCCATGGCTGGTTCATTGCACTTTATGTTGCATATTGCCTCATATCAACATAATGTGAAGCAATATGAAATAAAATTAACTCCCTCTGCTTTTTTATTTAAAAGGTTAGTGCTGTGGTAATTCACCCTCAGGAATTACATTTTAATGTTTCTCCTCTCCCCTCTAAGAAATTTCCTAATTTTTAAAAGTAACAGTTCAGATCTGTTAATGAGATATACAGTTCTCTTCTCTTCAAAGTTATGACTACATTAAAACCAAAAAGAAATGCTTCCAGGTATTCAATACAGATATTTCCAATAAAGCTTTTGTAATAATGTATTTACAAACTTATTTTCTATTACAGTAAAGGGCATCCAGCTTAGAACCTGTAACCTTCCTCCACGTGGCTTCTCTATTTCACCTCTAACAAAAATTCTTCCTGCTATTTCATTTTCCAATGGACATCCCACTAGAGTTGTATCTTATTATGTTTGTGTTGAGCAAGAACTATGATATTTGAGCAAAGACTCAGACATGATGTATTGTCACTTATTTACACAGTAGTGTCACTGCTGAAATATGGCATCACTTGTGCAGGTATAGTTACACTTGCTGGAAACAAAATGCTGAAAAATAAAGACCAGACACACATGTACTTGAAAAGTAAAGTAAAATAAATTCATGGATACATACACAGAAGAGTTCCATAGAGCAGCCAGACACCTGTCATTGTTAGGAAAGTCAGGAACAACAGGTAATAACAATGGTTCCCAATACCTGAAATTAAGGCAAGGAAAAAAATAAAAAAAAAAAGTTTGACAATTCAAAATTCAGCAGTATTTGCATTTCCCCTGAAGTTAAATAGGAATAAAAAGCAAGTCAAAACCATTTCTTGTTATTACCTCTGCCATCCACAAGAGAGCTTGACAAGGCTGATCTCTCTCTCAACTTTCTCCTGTAAGCCACTCCAATTTATACAATAGAATTAGTTTTGATAAAGTCAACCAGGATTTGTGTCTTCTTCAGAGCATGCCTTCAGCTGCTTTAGCTAGATGAGGATTAATTATGCAACCACAACTCTCCTCCATGCACAGTAAAATTGTCTCATATTGCTGAAAAGTCTAAGCTATTCAATTTGATTGTTTGACCTCGTGTGCTTCAAAATTGCAAACATACACAAAACCACCCCAGACCTCTGTCAGAGAAACTGTTACATGAAGATATAAAAATATCTTTATTTAAATTACAATCATATTGCTCAGAGCCTCCAGACAATGCATCAGAAGGATGTCCTACCACCTTGTAAATAGCAAACACCATAAAAATATTTCCAAGGATTTAATATTACAAAAAAAAGCTACTGGAAAAAAAAAAAAAAGCTAAAAATATATTGTTACAGATGAAAAGGTCTGACCTTAATATCTTGAGCATCACCAGTAATGAGCCAGGAAGGAAGAAAGACGGCAAGAAGAAAGAACACAAGAGCACGAATAATGCCCTGCGGGGTTATCTCAGGGGTCCAACTGCTCCTCTCACAACTGTCTCTAACAGTGAAGGAGGCAATGGAAGGTTGGGAGGACACCCAAGCCTGGCCAATTTCTGGAGTTCACTCTCCTCATCCACAGCTACTGCTTTAAAATGTCAGTGTGCGCACACTTGTCTAGTTCTTTTAGTATCTACTTTTGGACACATTGTCCAAAAAGTCAGTCTAACCCCTTTCTGAACCTTCTGACACTGCCTGTATCTGCAAACCCTTACAGCAGCAAGCTCCAAAATTTCACTGCCTGCCATGTAAAGACAGGACTAATTTTAAATCCCTAGTTTTAGTATGATGTGCTTGTTGAGTAAGAGTTCTGCATTCACTTTAGCCACCATCTTCATATTTTTTCTCTTTCTTTCTTAACATCTCAATCATATCCCCTGTTCCTTCTTCTTTCAAAAGAAAGAGTTCCAGACTTTGTGGTTTCTACTCTTACAGTGACTACTCTATCCCTTTAATAGACTTTCTCTCTTCCATCTAACTAATTTCCCTCTGGCACCTACCAGAGCCCTTCAGTATCAACTGCATATTCTTGTATCATGTGAGCTCTCCCTCTTTAAGGAGATAAATGTTACTTCTGCAACTTTTAAAATATGTGGCATTTGCAAATTTGATAAAACACACACTCTCACCTATGCACTGTCCAGTCCACAGAGAATGTTGATCATATCTGGCTACACATGCTTGGCAAGCAAGGCAATGCACAGATCTCAAAGGCTTCCTTACCTAGTTGAGGATGAAGGAAAAGGATACACTCATAGCCGAAGCATCTGTTTTGCTCAAAGTTTAAAGCATCATCTTATAGGTTGGGCACATTTTGCACAATTACTGTGTAACAGACCTCACAACAGAACACAGATGAGAGCCATACATCTTAATTTTACATTAAAAAAGAGATGGAAATAGTTGTTTGGTTTTTTTTTAAGATTACAGTCCAATCATCTCATATCATCTCTTGTCACTGTAAAAGATATAAAGAAATCCAAACAATATAGAAAAAACCCCTCGTGTAACATTCAAATGACAAACAGAGAGGAAAATGCTTTTTATAGCAGCACTGAGTATAATGCAGGTTCACAAAAAAAAAAATACCAAAGGCCCACTTACAAGACACGATGTGCAGAATGTTCTGAAGTCCAAGCAACCTGCTTCTGCAAGACCTACAATGTTCTGAAAGACAAAGCATTTTGGGCTTGCATTTGGATCACATTTTCATAGGTGCTGTGAAGCTTTTTACATTGTGACTTTTGCCGTTTGTAAGTATTTTGAGTGCCAAGCACTGACAGAACTTCCTATTTAAAAAGGTCCACAAGAAAACGCAAACCAGTAAAAACTAATGCAGCTTCACCAACACAAGATTACACAGAAAAGTATCTCTATGTTGCCAAAATTAGTAAATAACGTGAATTAAATATTCTTTAAAGTGAGATGGTGTTTACATACAAGACAACTCTCATACAGTCAGCCAGACTTCAGGGAGATGAGGAGAGGTATGACTTATTCACACTGCTCTCCTACAGTTCTCCATGCTCATCTCTCTTTTTAGCCACAAACAACTGGAGCAGAAACCATACAGAATTTCTATTTTTAAGTGAAGTTCTATGTGAATTTATATCACAGATAACATTAGCAGGTCTGTAAGATGTTTGGCCAAGCTCATACTTCAATGAAAAAGATAGAGGCACAGAAATCGTAGCAGGATGATGAAGATAAGGAAACAAGCAGTAGGAGGAGAAATTCTCTCGCTAAAAACTCTTAAAGGAAGAATATCGCACTGCTCTCAAGTTTACCAAAGCTGCACATAATGCCAAACAAATCAACCAGAAGTACATACATATTGCACTAGGTTACAGCCCTTCCATTTGCCAAAATCACCTACCTCTTTTCTTTCTTCTTCTGAAGTCTTTATATATCCAGGATCAGTACTCCAAGTTTTATAGAAGTAATAAAGAAGACCCATCATGCTGAACATGACAGTGATTTCAAGAATTATATTTGTTATATGTAACTGTCAGGTTAAGGAATATATTCTTATACCACGTATCACCACTCTTTGTCAAACAAACAAAATATTCTAAAATTAGTTTATGTTATTTTACAAGCAACACGCAAAAAAGAAAAAATTATCTTCACCCTTATAGCTGGATCTTCTCTGTCCTTCAGAGGCCATCATATCAGAGAAGTTGAGTATCTGTCCAGTTTAAGTGCTGGAGAAGATTTTTACAACTGTATAAATCTGAATCACAATATGGCTCCCTGTCATCCTCCCTACCAGAGTGCAGACTTTTGCCTTTCAATGTTCAACAGATACAAAATGAATTTGATTTCTTTTTTCCCTCCGAAGCTTCTCTATTTTATTTAAACAACTAGTCAGACATGCAGTTATAAAGCTTCCAGCAGCTTTGAGATTTGTTTGACTGCTGCACACACCCCTAAGTCATCAAACACTCAGCCTTACCTTCTGTTCATTTCAGCCAAAAGCAGTTGAATATACTCAGTCAGAAGAATGTAATAAAGCCATCCTGAAACTATTTTTGTCACTCAAAAAAACCCAAGCACACACTGCTAAATACTTCTGAAGGACATTAGGAACATAACTTTTATACTATGGACTACAACCATCAGGCAAAAGGGGGAGAAAAACATGCCAAGATTAACTGTCTCTATACAGCAACACGGGAATGTGGAGTGGGACAAGTTTCTTACCAATTAAATTCATGCACCCAGCTTGAGAACTCGGGCTGCTAAGAACAGTCCCTGATGCTCCCAAGGAGCAGGCAGAGAGCCCAAGCCTGAAAGGCATCTCCAGTGACCCCTGTCACTCTACAAACTGTACTGCAAATAACCCTTAAAAATCCAGCGCTGCAACCTCCAGGTTGCTTTGTCTTATGAACTAATGCCACTGGAAACAGTTCTAATTAAAATCAAGACGATAAATCATGAAATATTGGCACCATATATTACCAGCTGCTTGTTACAATGCAATTGCAGGGTGCAGTTGCAGAAGTCAAATGATGGCACATTTCTTGTGGATACTGCTGGTCTATTTGCAATGCTATTGGTTTTTTGGAGCTAATTGAAATTCTGGATTTTCATTCAGTCCAGAGGAACAGTTTGACAGACAAATACAGGTAACTAAAATCCTGAAAACTTTTATAATATTCAGATCTGTGACCAGTTTCAGAAGGAAAACACATTAACAAGAAAAAGGGTTGGATAGTGAAATGGAAAACTGTCCACTGACCCACCTCACCAAGCTATGGTTAGACCTTCAAGGACACTGCTGTGCTTACTATCTTCAGCAAAGTGCCTGACTCAAATCCCTATCACTGGAATTATTTTTTTCCCCTTTTAATTTAGATGACACCAAGAAAACCTTAAAACTTCACAACACAGCACTGAATAACACAATTTTCATTTAGACAACCATGTGTGTATCCCCAGCGGGAATATACTTGATCAGTTCATCGAAGTTAATCCTGGTAATTCTATTATGGACATCTTAATTGGGAACAGTACAAAAGAAAATGCCATTTAAAGGCTGAACTAAAAATTAATTAAAACTGTGTAGCAATATATTATAGCTGGTTTAGTACAAAATTATTTACAGTTCTAAGTATCTTCCTAAATGCCTTCCCACAAAACTTTACCAATAAGTACATGCCCCCTGTGTAACAAAAGAACAAGGCACTGAAAAGAGTGCAAACTACTAAAATGTTTTTGTATTCAACAGTGAAAAGCCTCTTCAGAGAAAGCAAATGAGAGGTAGAAATGAATCCACTGTATACTAAGGATTCAGAGTGAATAAAGACAACCAGGAGACTGGATGATCTATTTTACAGGAACACAAAGAAATTTGATCCTTTTTAGGGGTGTGTGTGGAGAGTGTTGTTTTTAAAGGCAGAAGCATGAACACCACTGTCAAATCCTTGTCATTTTAGAAAGACCAGTTGCTTTTAAAATTATTATTAATGCATGTGTTATCCAGTTATACCACATGCCAAAATACATACTGTATGAGAGGCTCAATGAGGAAGATTAAGAAGTCACATGGAGATGCTAACAGAAACAACTGGATTTATAACTGACATCTTCATTTTGATTTTCCAATAACATATGAAATAGTTCAGATTATAAAAAAACAAAAATCTGCTAAAGACAAAAGAAGGTACACATTCTTAGTCCATATATAACTTTAAATTAAAGTCAAAGTTACTTTGCCCCTCTCCAATGGAAGTAAACCAATCTTACCAGACATTAACAGTCATGTGGAATTATCTGGAACTGCTCATTAGTTTGCATGACCAGGTTTAGATTTACAAGGAACTATAGGGACAGTTCTATTGCATTTCCTCAGTATAAAGGATATCAGGCAGGAACCAGAAAAACCAGGTCATGGACATCCAAAAAACTGAACTTAGCAGAAATGCTGTGGGAAGATACCTTAGATTCTTGAGCCCCACGAGTTGCCTGAAAGAATATTAAAATTAAAAAATAATATTTTTCAAAACACAAGTCCATAGAATATAAATCATCTGGTTTGTTATTGTAAAAACTTCACGCACATGGTATATTTTAAGTCTCTCAAAGCAATCAAGAACTGTCACTCAAAAGGATTCTTTATCCAGACGGACGGGGGGTTATCAACGCAAAAACAGACCTACTAAGTGCTCTGTTCCAGCCTAAGATTATATATGAGAAGTGTTGTAGCACTGGGTGAGAAGTACAGTCTCTGTCTATTTGCACACAGACAGCTTTGCCACATCAGTGAATACTGACTGTTGCAGGAACTGTTGGAGAAAGCAGGAAAAGTACAAACCAGCTCAGGATAACACTGGGAGCTCTGGGGAGGCAGAAGGAGAGGGAATGGCTCACTAAAACCTATTCTCTGCCAAAATATAGCAGGAAAAAGTTGTGATAAAACACATTTCTGAGCACTGTGAATAGATATCTCAGTGTCTGCCAGATGCAAACCATCAATAACACTCTTTAACATTAAAATTAGCTAACAGACTGTTTGGGGTTTTTTAATCTTTCCGTGACAGGAAACTACTATTGTGTACACCTAAAGACATTCAATTTCTATGGTCATTCATTCTAAAAAGTACATATATTTAAATTCTTCACATACTCTGCAACCATTTTTTGGGACGTATCTTCTAAGCTATGTGAAACTAATCTTTGAAAATATATCATGTCTCTGACAATTAAATACACATACAGAGAGAAAAAAGCCACAAACCTGACAAACAGTGTCATTCCAAATAGCAGGCAGAGAAGCAAACATCCTTTCAAAAGCCAGGAATCAGAACTTAAGTTCACGACGTATCCTATGGCCCACATGAACGTCAAGGAAGATGCCAACATCAAGAAGAGCTGTTAAAATTATTATTGTGAAAATATTCAAGTTATTGTTTTATTGTTACTGTATTATTGTTAAAGTATTCAATCAGACTTACTTAAAAGTATTCACTTCATGTAATAACAGATGCTGAAAGACTCAAGATAGAGAAGACAAGGTGACACATCAACACATCGAAAGCAGGGGAGGAGGAATGACACAAAAGAACCCCACTCGAAACACTGCTATGTGCTTTTAAAGAATATTTTTTGTGCATTCAATTTCAGAAATCTCAGAAGTTGCTTGTTAGAATAGAGTTAATTTGCATATCACTCTAAACACAGCATGCTGTAGTTTTATTTCCATTAGTTATCACTTGGGAAATTACCTCATATTTCTCTACTATTTTCAGCAACCTGTTATTTTTCCTGCTTCTCATTCTTCCTTCCTCTTTCATCATATAAACCATGAAGTGATTCTGACTTTGATAAGCAAGGTCAAGCGGTGTCTCTCCCTTTAAGAACAGAAGTTATTTATTTATGCACTTAACACATAAATACTTTCCTTTTTAACAGAAGCAAGAAATTAATATAGTTAAAACAAGAATAACTGGGCAGTTACTTCCCAGCCCCACCTCCCCCCCCCTTATTCTTTAAGGCAAAGTAAGCTAAACTCAGGGTTTTAATATGCTTAATTCAGTGCTTTGCAATTCTGAAAACTGACACTGGCAAACAGATTGCACCCATTTGAGTTATCTGCTGGACTGCCTCCAGTAACATATTTACATAGTCATAAGAGTTGATACTTTCAACCTTTATACTTCTCACTATCAGTTTTTACAAATATTAAGAGGAAGACTTTCATATGTGACCAACACGGGCATTGCCAAACACTAGCTTTCACATGTATTTTGAAGTCTTTGTGAGTCTGACTGGACACTAAGGAACTGTTACTTTTTAAAATCTGCCAAAGGTCATTAGTCTCCATGACAACGTTCTGAAGTAGAAAGCAGCTAAATCAAGAAATGAAGAAACGAAACAAACCCCCAAGAAAATGAAACGATGCTGAGGGAACACAAGGCTTGGCTGTTCATTAAAGAAATGTTGCAAAGAACCTCTGCATTCTTTGAGTCACACCTCAAGGAAGGCGCTAAGTCCTTTCCAGGAAGTCTAAGAACATCTGCTCTTAGTCAACTCCTGTTGCAATTGACATCCAATGTGAAGAGGGCTCAGATTTTTCTTTACATTTATTTTACACATTTATGCCACATGGGATGAAATATCATGAAAGAAACTATACCTTGACATTTTTTATGTCGAGGCTGGCACCAGCTTCCAGCAACAGATCCACTGCACTGATATTTCCTGATGATATTGCCCAGTGCAGTGCAGTATTCTTTTGAACATTGTCTACAGCATTGAGAGAGGGGTTAAACTTTAAGAGAAACCTCGTGGGTTCCGGTCTAGATGAAAATAAAGTATAACAGTTAACGAACAGAAGAGAATCTAAGCTGGAAATGAAACTTTTGAATGCCCTATAAAAAAATCAGTAAAAAAAAAAGGAGATATGCAACACCTCGTCTCAGAACAAGTTCATCAACAAGAGTTCCAAGTTTAGAATTCAGGACCCACCTTGAAGGTTTTTCTCCAGATTATGTAATTTTACCTTTTTAACAAATATGAGGTCTATAACACAGATTGTATCTTCTACAACACCATGTGTAAGCTTATATCTCCACATTTAATTTGTTCTAAATGCATTTCACTGTGTCCGCTTCCATTTATTTTCATTTTGGGGAAAGCACAGTACGGCTGCAGATGATTCAGCCACAAACCTAAACTTCTTCTGGAAATTCTTTTGACTTTGCTATATCCAACGAGCTACTTCCTAACTCCTGATCTCTGAAATACTGGATATTTTAGTACAAATGAAAGTGAAAGGAATGTCAGTTGAAAAAAAGAATTGTAAGAAAAAATTCACCTCACTGCTTCTTGGGTACAATAAAATAAACCCTTCTCAGTTATTCACTACTTACCCAATGGCTTTTTGTGCTGTTAACATTAAAGGTGTTTGTCCACTGAAGTCTGTTGTGTCTATGTTCTAAGAATAAGAAAAAAACAACAAGCAAGTGATTACCAGTAATTTCAGGAAACAGTGAGGTAGTCAGATTTGGAGTTATACAATTGGCTTAGCTTCACGAATGAAAAGAAAATGGAAAGAAACCAAATTACATAAGCCAAGAAGCCAACACTTCTTTAAACATTTTTCTTCCCTCTATAAGTCTTGCACGTCGTTCCTTCCAGAATATTCTGAGTTTCTACTAAGGACACTTTTAAGGGAGAGTCTCCACAAAGGATATTTCCAAGTGAATCATGTTAACCATCTTCCTTGTGTAAACAGAATACATAACAGAATGTCCAAGTACATAAAACAGGTTTATTAAAACAAGAAAAGATTGGTTGATTACGTATCTCAAAACATAAACACTTCACTTGTATTACCTAATTTTCTTCCTTCTTAACAATGAAGGTTTCCTCGTTCCCTGCTTCCACCTATCATTACATTAGAACAGATTTACTTAAAAGAAATTATTAAATACTTGGATTTTTTCAGCTGAAGATAGGTGAACTAACAGCTTTATTAAGTCTGTGATACACATCACTATACCTACACTCCAGAAGGCAGTTATTCTACCAAAGAGAACTCTATAAGAAAGAAAATAAACTTAAATCCTAACACTCAATGTTTCTAAGAAACAGACTTGATCAAATAAGAACTCTTCTCTCATTTTTATTAGAAAACTGTTACACTTGCCATTAATTCTGATTATTTCAGATGTAAGTTGGGAGATATCAACTACCATGGATACAATATAAAATTAAAGAAAACACAGAAATTAATAAAAATTCAGACCTAGTCTGATGATCTATTCTGCATACTTCATTTGATGGACAATTCCATGGATGACTAGTTACAAAACTGTAATCAAATCATAAATACTTCATGACGTATATCCATCATATACTTTTTGTTCTCAGGTTTAAATGTTTAGTTCTTTTGTTCTCATGTGTAAATGCCAGTTGTCATTTACACAGCACCACAAATCTGCATAGCCTTAGCAATGCTCTTTAAATACTCTGAAATGTAGGTGAATCTGGACATGTGGGGATGACAGGAACAAGGAGGACTATTAAAAAAAAGTTTTTTAAATATATATTAAAAAAATCTAAGTTTATCTGAACTTATAACACAGAAAAAAGTTATAGAATACCTGCTTTTCATGTAGAAAACAAACCAGCTAATTCTGAAAGGTATCCTACACACAGACAGCTACTCACAAGTAGAACACAACAACTGGGACATCACCAACATACCTGGCCTTTTGATATGAGGTAAGCTATGATGGGCATGTGTTGGAAGAGCACTGCTAAATGAATGCTACTGAATCCTTCCCCATCAATAAGACTGGGATCCGCTCCACATTTCAACAATAATATGACCATGGGTAGGTGTCCTTGTCTACAACGATATATGAAATGAAACTATAGAGACGATGAAAAAAATGGGTATTTTAATGAAAGCATTGCCCTAATAATTCTCCCAGAGACCCCACAAAAAAACAATTTTCTTTCAGATTCTCATGCTTTTATTCAGGAAAATACTTAAGCTACAAGTTTGTATCAGGAAATTTATATTAAATATACACCTTAATAAATCAGCCTAGGGCAAACTGTTAATTTAGAATACAGTGGTTATTCTACAGTAATCTCTCCTGTAAGCAGTCATCCAAGCATCCAACTCTGGCAGAAGACTGATAGTCCAGAAGAAAGCACTGATCTTCCAGTGTGAGAACTGGCACTCAGAGAAGTTATCCCAGAATAATTATTTAAGGTTATGTTTTCTCCAGACAAGCAGTGCTCTGTTCTTTGTACCACACAAAATGCTACTATAGCTTTTAATATTAACAGATTTACACTTGGAAGCAACATACCTAATGGCCCAGTGAAGGGGAGTAGAATTCAAATCTCCACCCAGCTGATCCACTATTGCACCTTTGGAAATATAATATCTGTGTAATAACAACACAATAAGATTAAGAACATAATAAGATATAATAAATATATACTAATGATAACATAGCTCTAGTAATGTGGCAGTAGCTTACAATAAAAAAAAAAATCACTAGAGAAGAAAATCGACAAAAGTTTTTGCAGTAAAGGACACTTTTCAAGAAAATGTTTGAGAAAAAATACAGTCATTAGCAAGGTACTTATAAAATCAGCTGTCATGTTTGTTAAACAAACCAAACCCAGGAAAATGATTTCATGTACTACATGATTTCACATATAAAGAAACCAGGCTATCTTCACATTGCAGTGACATTTCCACAAAGGTTATTGGGTTAAAGTTTGAATGTCATGCTTTTCTTCTCAAGCAGCAGGTTCCTTTGTTTTCAAGTACAAAAGCAACAAAGAGATTATAAGTAACAGTGGCAGAATACTTGTGTTACTTTCACAGGGACTCTTGAACTTACTTAACCAGCTCCTGTCTGTTGTTTATTGCTGCCCAGTGAAGAAGAGTCACATTTTCTTTGTCTGGTTGTCGAACATCATATCCTGCTTCTACCAGTTCTCTGCATCGCTCTAGCATTCCATATCTTGAATGAGAAAAAAACCCATCAATTTATTTATCATTTGTTAAATATCCTCCAGTTTGGAGACAGCCACATACTAAAGAAAGAATAAATCTCTGTGAGCATAACCCAGCAGTTCCTACTTGCACAAATTCCACATTGCAATCAATGGAAGTCTTGCAAAAAGAGCTGGGCTCTTAACAAACCTTCTACTTAACAAACTTGCTTGAAATGAAATACCTTTGTTTATGATAAAAACATTTACAACAGTAGCTGTAAATGATTTTCCTTCACAGAATCACAGAATATGTCGAGTTGGAAGGGACCCACAAGGATCATCGAGTCCAGCTCTTAGCCCTACACAAGGACCATTCCCAAGAGTCAGACCATGTGCCCCAGAGCATGATTAAAACTTCTTCCACTACAGGGAGAAAATGAAACTGAAAATGTTTCCTTTGTAAGAATATCCAGACTGGCTCACATTTGAGGACACTCCCATCTATTTCACCACTTGGCACACTCAGAATGTGTACTTACTGTGTAGCCTTGACAATATCACAGGTGCTGGGGTCTTCAACAATGGGATATGGTCCTGGTAAACCTTTATCCCCGTGGGTGCTGCGATTGTTGTGCATGTGAGGTCGATGAGGTCCATGGCAATGGCCTTTACACTGTCAGTTAACAAAGTATTTATCAGCCATTATTATTTATGGGTTCTACGGCACATACACAGCAGTTCTGCCACACCAGAAATCACAGTCCACGGCCTCGGGAAAGGCTTTAAACGCGCTCGGGAGCCACAGTGCCACCCACACAGCCTGAAACCACACGCGATGGAACAGAAGAGGCACAGGCAGGGCAGGACACGGGCCGCTCGTTGCCGGGAACCCTCGCCAGACACCCCCCGGCAGCACCGCGGCAGCACGGCCGTCCCGCTCCGGCCCTCGGCGGCCGCGCTCCGCACCCACCGCCCGGGCAGCGCCGGCCCCTCCACCCCGCTCCCGGCCTGGCGCTGTCCCCGGGCTCCCCGCTCACCGCCGGGCCGCTGCCCGCCATCCCCGCGCCCGCCGCAGCTTCCTGCTCCCGCTTCCTGGGAACGGCTCCGGGGCGGGGCCCGCGCCGGGCACACACGGCCCGGGCGGGGCGGGACCGGCGCCGTGCGGGCGAGTCCGGGAGACTCGAGTCTGACCTCCCCCGGCCGTGCAGGGAACTGTCTCTGACGAGCCGCCGCTTCGGCTCGCGCGGGCAGATCAGCGGCTTCCAGCTTTCTTCGGTTGTGCCTGAAGAATGGTTCCTTCCCCTTTTGCAGGGCAGCCACACGGAAAAACTCTTTCAGTTTCGCACAGTATATCCCCCAAGGTCGGGGACAAGAAGCCTTTTCTGCTGGCGAAACTTTGCGGCAGTTGTGCCTCAGCAGCTGGAAGGGATCCCCTGGGGAAGGGTCTGGAGCGCGATTCTGATGAGGAGCGGCTTAGGGAGCTGGGGGAGCTCAGCCTGGAGGAAAGACCTTCTCGCTCTCTATAACTCCTTGAAAGGAGTAGTGCCACCACTTTGCTGGCATGGTCCCCTCAAGGATTCAGGGCCATTTGGAAGTCATACTTACAGCCCCCAGCCGAGCTCCGATGTCTCCTCATGACAACCAGGATGAGGGAGGAGCCGCCATTACGGGACAAGCCGTGAGTGGGAGCAGTCACCCCCTAAATAAACGGGGATAACCTGGGAAAACACCCACAGGTGTCAAACACCCACAACCTTCCCGGGTGATGTGGGACCTGGTAGCCCTGAGAGCGACTCCATCTCCTCTGCCCTGAGGAGAAGTCCCCCCACTGCGTGGGGGGCGGTGATCACCAGCTCCCGATGGCGCTGGGTGTGGGCAGAGAGGGACAGCGCAGTCTGTGGGGACTTGGGGACCTCCCGCTCCTGGGGGAAACGTGTGATGGCTTTAGTGAATTAGCAGTTACCCGAAAAGGGAAAATTATAATGCCCAGCTCAGCCTCCTGCTTACGTCGGACTCAGGACTCTCCCCATCCCCTGAGGGTGGGGTCCTGGCTGGAAGGATCGTGGCTCCTGCCAAGCCTTCAGGTAGAGGCTTGGATAGGCATTCCGGGTCGGCAACTCGCAAAAAAGGGAAGAAAAATGAAAAAGCAGATGCATCTCTGAAAAAAAACCAAATCCTTATTTTGGGAGCACAGGGCAGTAGGCAGAAAGTGGCACAGGCTTGTTCTGGCACCTCACCACTGGGCCTGGGCTGGCACCTGGGTGCTTAGCCATAACTAGACCTGTTACTGCACTTTCCCTCTCTATCAGCTGCCTTTAAGGTACAAGGAGATATTTTGGGGAGCAGAATGAGACCAATACCATGGCAGTGAGCCCAGGATCTCAACAATTGTGAATGAGAAGGAAAGACAGGAGAGAAAGTCAGTTCTTTTTCCCATCTCAAAGCTGAAGCTGAGAAGGGGAACCTCGGATGAAAAAATAGACCATATTAGGGTACACAACTACAAGGAGAACTCTACCTTCCTGGTCAGCAGGTGCTACTGGGATTCCGTGATGCTGTGTTCGAATAGGAAAGTTTCCAGAAAGGACTTGGGTGGAAATGCAACTTCTTCCACACAGAGATAAAAAACTGTAGGCTACAAGGTGCAAAATTATCAAGACTCCCTCCATACCATAATATAACTCCTACTCCGGTTTCTCTTGGAGTCAATACTGATGACTTACAATGCCATGAGCATGTGCCCAGAGCCCAGCCTTGCCTGCCCATTCTTGAAAATTATGAAAGAAAGACTCTGATTCCCCTTTTGAAAAACATGTTTTTTCAGCTGAAGCTGCTAAATATGACTCAGTTTGACACATGGGAAAGGGTCTTGGGTTGTTTTATTTTTTGGGGGCTGTAATAGGGTGCTGTGGAAATGCCTGCCCCACAGCCAAGGGTGGTGGCAAATCTCTTCCAGCGATGGCCTGTCCCAGGGGTGCTTGGATAAACACCATCAGATCAGGTGCTGGCACTCTGGGGAGAGAAAGCAGAAAGCAGTGGTGAGTTGGAGAAGGCTCCTGTGCCCCTTGTGCCAGGCCATGCCGCGTGTGCTCAGTGCTGCACAAGCCTCCTGGCTGACTGCGCTGTGGAGCAGAGTGGTATGACAGGACATGCACCAGCTCCTTCAGCAACTGGTGCAAGATCAGCCCCGTCATGGGCCACCTCCTGCAGCCACCGATGGGAGACAAAGCTCCTGCGGAGCTGTGTGAGCACGCTGCTGGTGTGTGCGGGGCTATCTCCCAAAGCCTGAGACCAATCTGAAGAGACCTGCTGCCAGAAGCAAAGCTGCCCTGCCATGATGTCTTCATCCTCCTCGAAGGGGAAGTTCCTGCACACCATGACACAGAGCAGCACTCCCAGGCACCAGATGGTCGCCGAGTGGCCGCGGTAGTGGCCAAAGTGGATCCACTCCGGTGGGCAGTATTGCCGTGTTCCTATGGGATACAGGCAGCATTGTTCAGGCAGATGCTGCCGCTGGCTTCCAGAGCCTCACCTGAGCATTCTCTTGGATGCAGAGGCTGCACTGCTGTCCGCAACTCCCCCCCAACACCGTCCTGCAGTCCCACCCAAGTGAGTAAACCTAAGAAATCCTAACACAAGGCCAAGAAGGGAAGGGGAGCAGCCCAAGCCCTTCCGCACCTGCAAAGCCAAGGGGCTGGTGCACAGGTTTTGCAGCCCCCCCACCTCTGCTCCCTCCCCCGGGGGTTTGTTTTTGTCATGTTGGCTCCTCTGGCCCCAGTCCAGGGCAGGGTGGGGGACAGAGGCTGTGGAGAGGGCCAGGAGCCGGCTCCTGTTTCCCAGCCTCTGTACCGAGCCTAAGAGCAGCTGGCAGCCAGCTGAATCCCACAGCAAAGAGCGGCCAAGGATGGAAGATGTGGTGAGCAGCCAGGCTGGGCCATGCAATGGCTGCGCGTGAGAGCACAGCCCCGGCTGTGGGCTCTCCTGCAAAGCATGTGTAGGGCTCATCCCAGAGGAAGGTGGCAAAACCAAAGTCGATGAGCTTGAGGTTGCTGGTGTCCGGGTGGAGGATGATGTTCTCCAGCTTGATGTCGTGGTGCAGGACGCCGCAGTGGGCGCAGTACAGCATGGCCACCAACACCTGGCAGAACAGCCAGCATGCCGTGTCCTTGCACAGGAACTCCCACTCCACAAGGAAGTCAAAGTGATCCTGTGCTGGCTCCAGATGCTCCATCACCAGCAGGAAGCTGTCAGGCAGCTCAAGCCAGTTGAGGAACTGGGTGATGCTGGGGCAGCTTCTCCAGGAGCACAATCTCCGTGGGTCGGTCCATGGGTGTCATCGGGCTGTGGGGAGGAGACAATGGCACCAGTGGGTTTATTGCTGCCCAGTGGTTGCAGTACCCCCTGGCTGGGATGCTCCAGTGCAGCCTTGTCCAGTCTCCCTGGTGCTGGGCATCCCGGGACCGAGGATGCTCCAGGTCCCAGGGTGACCCCATGCCCGCTCCCCCCAAAGCTATGTCACAGCTTCCACACTCCTGGCCCGGGGCTTATCCCTGCATGTGATGCCCTAGTTTGTCTGGGTGGCCCCACTGACTCACCAACTCGCCCCACTGGAAGAGGCTCTCCTGGGCCACACATTTGATGGTCATCTGCAAGCCAAGGGGAGAGTCAGGCTGAGCTTAGCAGCAGCCCTGCCTCCTGGCCCTCCTCCTCTGCCCTGCTGCCGCCCATGCCCCTGAGCAGGACCCATTCCCAGCGGCAGAGTGTGGCTGTGCCATCCTGTCATTGTGCCCACGTATTGGGTTAGACTAGGGCTGGAAACCTGCATCCTGTTATCCCATTCCAGTAAAGTATTCCCAGTGACACAGCAGTAAGTGTCCTGGAGTTGCTGGTGCCCAGTCCATGGCTCTGATGAAGCTGCAGCAGTGCCAGCTGGGAACACCGTCTGCTTTGTGCCAGAGAAGATCCTCCAGCAGCAAAGGGAGGTGTTCCCATCTCGGGCACTCTCCCAAGCCAACTGTGGAGGAGCAGGATGAGGACTCTGTCAGCACATCTCGCAGGAGCCTCCATGTCTCCCAGAACTTCCATCCCTGGCAGCCAATAGCGGGGGAGTTGGGGGAGATGTCCAGTGCTGCCCTCCCCATTCAAGGTGGGGTCCAGGGCACCGTGACCCCTGGGGAAAGATGCTCGGTCCCAACCCACCCTTACATGAAAGGGAGATGAGAAGAGCAGGGTACCGGGGGCACAGGACCCTCCAGATGAGATGCCCCCCAGCTGTGGGTTCCCCTTCCCTCCTGCTCCCTTCCAGCTCCACGCTGTGGAGCTCAGAAACCAAAAAAGAAAAAAAAAATAAAGCCAAAGGAAACAGCTCCTCAGCAGATTCCTGGAAGAAAATTCCATCAAGGGCCATTAGGCTCCTGCGGCTCCTTCCCGCAGAGCAGGGGGGCTGCAGAGATCACAGTGGGGTGGCCCCAAGGACTCGTAGCTGGGCATTGCCCAGGCACGATCCCTCCTGGATCTCCTTGGCACCCCTTCCCCAGGCAAGGATGGTCCTGAATGTCCTCCTGGAAGGTCCCTGCTCCCTGGTGTACCTGGGCAGGGGTAGAGGGGACCCCCCCACACACATGCACTCATCTCACCCACTGCCCCCTACGCTGGCTTCGCCCCCTGGGTGCTGAGCGTCATTTTTACTGTGTACAGCCCTGAGGAGAAGCCAAGAGCTCCAGGTAAGGGATTAAACCCCAAATCAGTTAAGAATTAACCAAGGGAAAAACAAGGATCCTGGGCCCTTGTCCTCACTCCAGCCCTGCTCCTTCCCCTGCTGCCACTCCCTGCCCTTCCTTGGCAGTGAGGGGGATGGAGGGGGATAGAGATGGAGAAGGTGGGGCTTAACCTCTGGAAATGAGTCACCAGCCCCTTTTGGGAAGGTTCCCAATGCAGTGACTGGTTTCCAGTCAGCTGTAGCCCCATTCCCCCGCACCCATTGAGCCCTGTCCAGGGTTTGATCCTGGCCACAACATGAAACACCACTCAGCTGCTTGCTCATCCCACCTTTGTGAGTGGGAAATATGGGTTGTCCCATGGGACTGTGCAAAGTCCTTGAGGAGGGTAAGCCCTGCTCAGCAACAACCCAACCACCCATGTATGATCTACAACATTCCCATTCTGAATCCAAAGACAGCGTGTGCAAGCTACTGGGAAGAAAGGAGCCCTATCCCAGTCATAACCAGACCAGTGTGTTACAGTAAATTGACAAGTAAAATCTTCTAAGACTCATTTTAGGGCAGGCATTATTTATTTATCTGGGCACACAGGGAGGATCTTTCTTCTAATCGTGTGTCCTGTTTTCCCTCAGGTAGGGAAATATTTACTTACAATTTTCCATATTCATCAAATGTCTTACATATATGTGAACTTTCTGAGACAAGTAGTGTATATGTAACTAGCTGTACGAAGTTCTTCAGAAGTCCTTATTTGGTCACTAGAGGTCTTCTGGTGGTCTCTCGGGGGTCTCTGGTGGTTGTTTGGAGCTTGAACTTGTCCAGATCAAGTTGAACTTGAGCAGTGTATTTGCAGCATCTTTGCTCAACATCTCTTATCAAAAACTTATTTATGTGAGAACTACTCTAACTCAAAGCATTCAGAAACTTGCTTATTTTGCAACTACCTGAACAGAAACTTGTATTGTAAAGGCTGGGGGGGAAATTACTGAGTAATGGAGTATTGCTCACAAGTGGGAGTAAGCAGCTAAGTAAGTGGGAGTAAGCTAAGCAGCTCAGATAAGTCTGCGGAGCCTCTGCTTTAAATAAGTTTTTCCCAAAGAGCTGTCCAACAGAAACCTCTTCCTGGTCCTCAACAACCATTTTTGGGGAGCTCCCCAGAGATGGGGGAACTCCAACTCCCTTTGTTGCTGGAGGAACCTGTCCAGCATAGAGAGGAGGGTGTTGTCAGTTGGCACCTCTGCAGTGTCCTGAGAGCTCTGGGGTGAATGCTGGTGGCTCCAGGACTCTTCCTGCTGTGCTGCTTGCTCCTTCACTGGAGCCAGCTGGGCTCCCATTTTTACTTCCAGGCCTTTCCTGGTGTCATAGTTTGAAATTGGCCCCTCTTGAGAGTTCGAGGGGCTCAGAGGTGATTGGGTGCCAGGGCAGTGTTCCCTGGAGAGCCAGTCACCACTCATGTTGTTCGCTTCTGCTCAAAAATCATATATCACAGCACCGGAAACGGTTGGCATTGCAGTCTTGGTTTTTTGCTGTTGGTGTCTGCTGTGTGTAGGTGGACAAGGCCAGGGGGTGGCTGGGCTCCCTCTCTTCCCCTCCGAGGGGGAGAGGGGAGCCTTGCGACCCCCCAACTCAGCCTTTGGCTAGAATTAGGTCAGCATTTGGAGTGTGTGCTGTGAAGAAAGAGATTCACAGCACCTGAGGTAAGAGGGAGGAGGCTAGGCCTTCTTTCCCCACCCCCCTGCAGCTGCGGGACGCTTGGGACAGGGCATAACTGAACCGAGCTGCCTGTGGCCAAGGCTAGGGGGCTTTTTTTCCCCCCACTGCATTTAGGCTGGTGGGGGGTGGATTTTGAGGCTCAGCACTTGAGCAGAGCCAAGTGGACGGGCTGATAAAATCAGCTCGGTGCTTGGGAGAAGAATCCCAGG